>NC_079445.1:41463892-41521392 GCF_903798145.1 Danio aesculapii | reverse complement strand
GATTTAATATGTTAATCTCATGAGATACAAAATAGCTGTTTGAAAATGAGATTTTTCTCTAAAGCACATCAGCAATCCTTGGCGCAGAGATGTCACTCGGTATAAAGAACAGGTAGTTCACATCACACCTCGTTATATTTCATCTCAATAATATTAAAAGCCTCAAGGCCTGATAAAAATGCACAAGTAGGCGTTTGGGTGATGAAAGCGTGCTCTCTGGGAATTGATTTACCATGTAATATATGCACCTTGATAGCACTGATGATGTTAAATACTGTACATAAAACCAATACGCACATTTGCTCTTTTTCTACTGAAGCATAACATTTGCACATTTATCTATGCGCATTATTCGGGCAGCTTTTTCAGATTCTCTTCATGAGGTTACACTGTAAAAAAGGACACGGTCGTTTTTACATTTTTAGGTTGAATCAAAGTAACCTGATGAGTAATTTTAACTTCAATTAAACCGCTTGTATAAACTTAATTAAACTGAAACATGATCAACTTAGTTTAATAAGTTATAGTTTGCAAAAAAAAAGTGCTTGTTCTTATGAGGAAACGTAACTGTTTTACATATTGTCACACTGTTAAAATGCACGGTTCCACACAATTCCCAGTACAAATTGAATAACTTAAATATAAGTGGATTGAACAAAAAACAATTAAGTTGTCCAACAATTGTGGTATTTCAGCTGAATAATTAAAAATAATTGTTTGAGTGCAGAAAAGTGGCTAATTCATATGATTTCATATGTACACAAACATTTTTAGCATGCCCCTAACAATTTTAGCATGCCCCTAACAAATTTTAGCATGCCCCTAACAGTTTTTAGCATGCCCCTAACAATTTTAGCATGCCCCTAACAATTTTTAGCATGCCCTTAACAATTTTTAGCATGCCCCTAACAATTTTTAGCATGCCCCTAACAATTTTTAGCATGCCCCTAACAATTTTTAGCATGCCCCTAACAATTTTTAGCATGCCCCTAACAATTTTTAGCATGCCCCTAACAATTTTAGCATGCCCCTAACAATTTTTAGCATGCCCCTAACAATTTTTAGCATGCCCCTAACAATTTTTAGCATGCCCCTAACAATTTTTAGCATGCCCCTAACAATTTTTAGCATGCCTCTAACAATTTTTAGCATGCCCCTAAATCCCACTGTCATTTTGGGATGAGCAAATCATATTAAAACTTACAAATGAGTCTGTCGATAGCCGACATATTGGCAGTTTGGCTATACTCCACTGTAAAACCCAACAGTCAGCTTAATGAAATGAGTGTAGTTAACTCAAAATTTACCGAAAGCTAATTCTACTCATTTGAAAAGAGTTTTAAACTCAGTGTTGAAGGTAATGGGCCCTATCATACACACGACGCAATAAGGCGCAAGATGTGTTTCTATGACGTGTTTCTAAAACAGCGCAACACAAATGTTTGCCGTTTTCTAATACGATAGCAAATCTATTTGCGCCACTTTGTGGACTCATGTGTGTTTTGGTCTAGATAAAAGACGTGTTAAGGCGTATTGTTGGCGCGTTGCTGTTTTGAGGAACTACAACAGACTGCACAATAGACCAGCTGAGAGCAGGTCTAAAGTCCGGCGCAGAGCGCGTTAATTTTGCGCCTCGCTTACACATTGCTTACAACACACAGGATGTACAGCAATACACAAATATCAATAAATAAATAAATTATTACAAAAATTATTATTTTTACATAAATATAAAAAGCACTCTTCATCTCGGAGGGCGTTTTTCAGTTTATTCATGACAATTTGCTTTTGTATAATGTTATCATTATTAGCAGTATTATTTATTATATGCATATTTATATTAGTTTTATTAAAAACAAGCTTAGATTTGCCCACCTGTCAGGTTTTAGATCATATGGGGCACAGCATGTGTGTTTGAATATAACTTCGTTTTTGACCACACTTTGTTATTATTGTTCATTTATTAGTTTGCTGGAAATTAGATCTGAATTTAGAAATAGTTTTGAAACAAATCTTTGCGCTTAACAAACTAAATTAATTATGTAGGCTAATGGATATCTGTGCGTACAACACATTTCCTTATCCACGAAAGAGAGTGAAAGTAAAGAACGAGGAGGCTCATCTCTCATTCTTGTGCTACAGATGGTTTGTTTAACTGTTTTCTCGCAAGTGAAGTGTTCAGTTTTTCCACTTACAAAGTCCGCCATGTAAATAGTAAATGCCCTATGGCATGACGCAACTGACTCTTAAAGGGAATGTGAGATGAGACTCTGATTGGTTTATTCTCAAAACACACCCATAACTCATTAAGAGAATAAGCTCAACCCTGTTAGACCATGCGCTGAATTTTTCTGTCCTTAAAATAGCAAAAGTGGATTCAGACACGCCCTTAATGGTTTTGCACCATGTGCTTTGGACTTTGCGCCAAGATCGTTAAAATAGAGCCCAATGAGTTAATTAAGTACCTCATTACTTCAACTTGGACTGCAAAAACTGGAGTAAATTCACAGTACTTACATAGATTAGTTTTTTAACTCAAATGGTTTGTAGCAATCGGTTTCCATAAACGGTTTGAGTTGCCTTAACTTATTGGGTTTTACAGTACTCAGTTGGAGTTCTCTTCCTTTTACTGTGCTCAAATTGCTTCGTTTACTCAAATGGATTAAGTTCACAGTACTCATTAGGATTAGTTTTTGAACTTGAATGGTTTGTTGCCTTTGTTTTCCTCAAATGGTTTGAGTTACCTTAACTCATTGGGTTTTACAGTGTGTGTTCCAAGTTCGAGTCCTTAATGGCGGACCTTTTCCGATCCCATCCCTCCTCTCTTCAGGTTCATTTCCTGTCTAGCTATGCCAAACGCTAAAAAAATAAATCTTAGTGAAGTTTCATAAACTAATTTCGAGAAGAGCTCGTGATATGATTGATCGGCTGGTCACTCATTCGCAATCATTAATAATCCAATCTGATTATTCCAAACTCACTATAAATAGCCCGTCTAGCATTACTCTCTTATCTTTGTTTTCTGAATAATCCCCCCTTCCACCCTACTCCCCCTTTCCTCCTTTACCAGGGGGAGCTCTCAAGAACTACCTGATCTCGGACCCCCTTACATGCTCATTGACCGGGCGGCTCAATTATCTCCGACTCAGAGCTCAGGGTTTTCTCCTAGGACAGCGTGCCAAACCTGATAATATTATCAACCAATATCTAAGTGGGAACTCTTGAGAAAAAAAAAGAAAATGTACGAATGAGATTGTATAAAATTAAAAATATGAATTAGCCACTAAATCATAAGTTCAGAATTGTTGTGAGTTCACAATAAAAATAAGATGACAGGACTTACTGATGGTATAATTTTTTACAGTATATCTGCCCACACTTGTTTTTAATAAAGATTTAGTTCACGCAAAAAAAAAAAAAGTTTGTTATTAATTACCCTCATGTCGTCCACAACACAAATGAATATGGTGTATGGAATTGGAGAGCATCCTCCATAGACCAAAAATAGTCCGGCTCTTTTAAATTACATAAAAATCACAAAACAACATCCTCAAAACAGACCATATGCATTCAGTGGTATATCATCAAGCTATGAGAATGTTTGTGTGCACATAAAAACTAAAATAATGACTTTTTATGTTTGTAGCGCTGCTTATTCAATTCATCTTTATTTGTATAGCGCTTTTACAATGTAGATTGTGTCAAAGCATCTTCACATAAAAGTTCTAGTCAATGGAAACCGTGTCAGTCCAGTTGTCAGAGTTGCTGATGTAGGCTCCAATCTGTGTATTTGTGTATTTTTTGCAATAAGCGACGCATTTTTAAAATGGTTTTCTATTGCCAGCGAGTGTTTTGCACGCTGTTTATGCACCTTGCCTTTTGACTTCATTTTTGATAATCTCCTGATATACAGCATTTTTTAGGGGGTCAGTAGGAAATTAGTTTGTTGATCCAATGTTTTGATAAAGAGTGAGACGATTTCCAATTAATTAATATACACTATAAAGGTACAAAACCTGTCACTGAGATGGTACTTTTTCTAAAGGTACATATTGGTACCTTAAATTACAATTTTGTATACCTTTAGGGAACACTTTTGTGCTTTTAAGATATTATAAGTACAACAGGCCGTTTAAGTACAAAAGAAAAGGTACTGTACCACACCAGTGACAGGTTTTGTACTTTTATGTCTGAGACTGTACATATTTTTCCAATCTTTTTAAGATGAGTCTAGTAGTTCAGTGTCCCCCATATGGTCTGTTTTAATGATGTTTTTTTGTATTACTCCTGACTTGCTGTCTATGGTGGACAAGAGACGATTTACTCCTAAAATATCTTAAAGGAGACCTATTATTAGTCCCACACTGAATCTGCGCGCGCAGAATTCCACTGATTTCCCCAGATTTCAGCAGATTTTTAGCCCATCATTGATTCTGTTTATTTACTTGTATAAATGTATGTAAATTTATATTTATTCTGTTTTTAAATTAATTTCATTATAATTATTGACTAATATGAAAATATTCATATAATTTATTTACAATACAGTTTGTAAAGTAATATTTTCTGTCCTTTAGTAGATATATTATATAAAAGACTTGATTTGTTTACCAAATAAAGTGGATCAAATTGGATTTTCATTGTAAACATTAAATACAAGTTAAAAAGGTATTACTTTTTAGTTCATATATTAAGGTTTTAGTTATGATACTCCCAAAATCATTCCGCATTAATCCGCAGATTTTCAACAAAATTCTGCACAGAAATAGCAAAAAATGTCTGTGTATTCCGTCTGGCCATACCTATTATGCTTCTTTTTACAAGATGTAAAATAAGTCTCTGATGTCCCTATACTCTCAGAAATAAAGGTACGTGAGCTTTCACAGGGGTGGTACCTTTTGAAAAGGTACAAATTTGTACCTAAAAGATTCATATTAATTCCTCAAGGGTACATATTAGTATCTAAAAAGTACAAAAGTGTTCCTTATAAATTTTTACGGTACTAATATATACTTTTGAGGTACCAATATGAACCCTTCAAGTACAAATGTGTACCTTTTCAAAAGGTACCTCCTCAGTGACAGCTCGCGTACCTTTATTTCTTTTAGGCTTTAATCCTTATTGTGGCATTTTGTGTCGCTTAAAATTCAAATGAGATGGAGCTCTTTTCAAAAGAGGGCGGAGCTACAAATGCCTATGTGACAGCATAGTGGCAGACTCAAAAACAAGTTCAATGTCTTATGCTAATGAGGGGGAGATGGCCACTAGTGGGCGGGGCTTTTCCCCTCTGATGACGCGTACAAAGGGAGAAGGTCAATCAAAGTGTTTCTGCAGACTGTTTCTATCAAGTGTGATTATAAAAGATAAAATTAATATATTTTTACCATTAGAGGCTGCTTATATTCACAGACTCATACCACATAACTGTGTTTAAACCCCTTATAAAAGTGATTTTTGCATAATAGGTCCCCTTTAATTTAACAAACAAAAGTCATGAGGGTGAATGATCAGTAACATCATTTTTTTTTTTTTGAGTGAACTAACCCTTTAAGACCCAAAGCTGCATTTCTTTTCATATAGCTCTTGCATTAAAAAATGCATGCACTAATAATTTCAGGGGTTACATATCTATTTGGCTTTTCACCACTGAGTAAAACCTGTCCGTCGCAAACAAATTTATTTAATTTGCTCTAAGGTTGCATTCAATACATCGCTCGTCTTCCCGTGCATCAAACAGTACGTGCCATTACAGTAGTGTCGAGGTTTAGATTGGCCTGCAATGAAGCTTCAAAAGGCAGATATGAACATTCAAATGATCAAAGTCTCTGTCGTGAGAGATAACAGTCATAATCAATAACCCGAGACAAGCCAATATTGACTCCGCTAAGCTATTTTTTTCTCCCCCACCAGAACTCCACAATCCATTTGTTCTCCTACAGCGGCTGTTTGATCTTTTCCATCATCTCATTCTATCATTTCTCCTACGTTCAGACGGGCTCTTTAGTTCTGCTGTCATTACTGCTTAATCAAGACGGAGAATAACATTCACTGGCCTTGACCGGATCTCTAATGAGAGGCCGCCTCCTGAAAGTGTCCATTCGAGAGACACTGCTGGCCGTCACCGTCGCCCTATTAGCTCACAGCAATTTAAAGAGTCAGGAGACAGGAGTTCACCTGCCTCTGTAAAATCACTGAAATCATCCGCTGCATGACTGAAAATCTTTCCGTAACAATTCCTCCTGTTTGTTGTGTTACATGGAAACATAATATACAAAATGATAGAGGTTTATGTGAAGTTTTTATGTTTCACCTGCTGGATTTTCACTGTGTAGAGTGCAACTAACCAGCTACTTGTTTTTTATTTGATTTACACGATGATATTATTTCTGTTTCAAATTTAAACGACATCTTAGTAATTAATTGTAAACTTATTAGCAGTTTCTGTCATCGTTTTAATTTTTTGTACCTTTTTTGTACCGACATGACCACTTTATGCTTTATATCAGGTTTATGCATTATTTCCAGCAATAACTGTAACATTTATATTATAATATAAAATACGTGAGGTATTAAATATTACAACTAAACTAATTAATGAACAAATCATTGGTTACAAATGGGTTGCTTCATAAATTCTCTGTTAAATTGCTGAAATTAATACAGCATTGCTGATTAAAAAATAAAATGAGGACAAAATGGCTGATTTTTGTGTATCATATTCAAAATAAAATTGTCTACTTAAAATGTTCCCAGTCTTTCTATGCAACATTTCCAGCAATAATTGTAGAGTAAGCAAAATAGTTATAAAGTATTACAACTAAACTAATTATCATTGGAGACAAAATGTGTTGCTTAAAAAATTCCCTGTTTTTTTAGAGATAATTGTCCACTTAAAATATTTATTAAATATTTTGAGCTTTAATTTCAGCAAGTATTGTTTGCAAAATGTGTTTCCCTTTTGAATTTGATATGCTGAAAACACACCAGAAGTTAATGCTGCATTGATTATTATTAAGTAACCTAAGCCAGGAGAACTGAACGGTTGTTTCTCTCTCTCTCTCTCTCTCTCTCTCTCTCTCTCTCTCTCTCTCTCTCTCTCTCTCTCTCTCTCTCTCTCTCTCTCTCTCTCTCTCTCTCTCTCTATCTGTTTTTATTTATATATATATTTATTTTTTGGTATACAAGGTTTTGAAAACCATCTTGCCAATTTGTAATTGAGCTTTTTCCAGCAGGTTTATGCAACCTTTCCAGCAATGATTCTAAGCAATGCATGAAAACCAAACACAGGAGATTGAACGGTTGAAGATTTATCAATGTGCATCTCTTTTTTTAAAAACTCTGCTCTAAAACCAATTTGATCTCTTTAATTTAGCTTTTTCCAGCGGCTTTATGCAAAATTTTGAACAAAAACTAAAATATTGGTTGCAGAAAGTGTGTTGCTTCAGAAAATATGCTAAAAAATACAATTTCTCTACATTTGTTTGCAGAATTTAATGCTGAAGTGATGTTTTTACTTGTAAAACAGTGTAAAAGTCAAACGTGGAGGATTGAACATTTGAGGATTTATCAATATGTGTGTCTCTTTTGTTTAATACTATGGTCTAAAAATAGATTTTACCTCTGTAATTAAGTTTTTTCCAGAAGATTTCTGCAACATTTGGAGCAGATACTAAAAACTGAAACCTAAATTATAAATATTGGTTATTATAAATTTGTTGCTTCAAAAAAGTTAATTAAAAAAATCTATTTTTCTGCATTTGTTTGCAGATGTTAATGCTGCAATGATTATTTTACTAGTAAAACTGTGTAAAAATCAAACAAGGAGAATTGATTGAAGATGTATCAATATGGGTCTCTTTTTTGCATATACAGTATGCTCTAAAAACTGATTTGACCTCTCTAATTTTGCTTTTTTTCAAACTAATTTATTAACAATCACATGCTGCTCAGAAAATATGTTGACCAGCGTGAATAAACAAATTCTTGAAGTTAATGCTGCAGTGATGTTTGTACTAATAAAACCAATGTGACCACTTTAATTTAGCTTTTCCAGCAGGTTTATGCAACATTTGAAGCAAAAACTTTAGACAACAGAAATTAAAACTGTGGAAACTGAACTAATTAAAGAGCAATCACTGGTTACCAAAATGTGTTGCTTCAAAAAATATGTTGACATGCTAAAAATACAATTTCTCTACGTTTGTTTGCAGAACTTAATGCTGCAATCATGTTTTTACTAGGAAATCTGCGTGAAAATCAAACAAGGAGGATTGATTGGTTGAAGATTTATCAATATGTGTCTCATTTTTTTGCATACTATGTTCCAAAAACCAATTTGACCACTTTAATTTAGCTTTTCCAGCGGGTTTATGCAACATTGAGCAAAAACCAAAATCTAAACTAATTAATAAACAATCATTGATTACAAAAAAAGGTGTTGCTTCAGAAAATATGTTGATACTATATGAAAAAAAATACAATTTCTGTACGTTTGTTTACAGAAATTAATGCTGAGATGATGTTTTTACCAGTAAAACTGCATAAAAATCAAACAAGGAAGATTTATTAATATGAGTTTTTTTTTTTTTTTTGCATACTATGCTCTAAGAACCGATTTGACCTCTTTAATTTAGCTTTTTCCAGCAGGTCTATGCAACTACTAAAAGCTGTGAAAGTTAAACTAATTTATGAACAATCATGTGTTGCTTCAGAACCTGCTAAAATATACAATTTCTCTACATTTGTTTGCAGAAGTTAATGCTGTGGTGATGTTTGTACTGATAAAACTGCATGAAAACCAAACAAGGAGGATTGAACGGTTGAAGATTCGTCAATATTCATCTCTTTTTATCTGATTCTTTCCTCAAGGTAAGTGTAGAACAGACGGAACTCATCCCCAGTTGAAGTAATATCCCATATGAAACAAATCTGCGGTCTTGTTGAACTGCTGTAACTGTTTTGGGGTAATGCATTACAAGTAACACAAGTTACATAATAATAATACTTTTCTAAGTAACGAGTAAAGTAACACATTGCTTTTTAAAAATGAAGTAATAATATTGTAGTTAATTTAAAAAAAAGAAATGTGAGTTACTTTTTTAGTTAATTAATTAGCCTTAAAAAAATAAATAGCTGAATTAAAATGAGCATAGTCATGTAGAATTCCACACACAATGAGAGATTGCAGGAACATACAGAAACTAAGATAGCAGAGCCTTACTGTGTGTTCACACCGAAGGCGGCGAGAGCAATATAGTTAGCTTTGGCCGCCCTGATGACCATATTGTCTGCCTTCACAGCTCTGGTGGCAAGGGCATCTAACTTTGCCACATTGATCTCACAATTAAATGAGCCATTGCAGCATATCAGCAAATCACTTAACATTGCCGTATAAAACATGCTTTCTTGCATTAAATGTTGCGCCCCTTTTAGCAAATGTGTTTAAATATTCAACTAAAGTTGTTAGGTGTGGTGTGAGTTTGCTCCACTTATCCAATATGTGCCATATGTCTGAAATATTCTGAAGCAGCAATACTGTTTTGTACTGTCGTTATAGTTAGCATGAGATTCCTGTTTAAAGAAGAAAAAAAAAATAATAATATATATATATATTTATATAACATCAATGCACATAAACTCGCCAGTACTCACCTTTTTTATGTATGTCACTGTAAGAAAACATCGTAAATATTTGGAAATTAGGCGACCGCAATAATCAAACCCTTGGGAACAGCTGTGGTGAGAACCAAAGTTCACAGTTTCAAGCACTGGACTTCTACAATGCGATTGTTTGCCGCTGAGTCACGTCATAGCTAATTACCATAAAGTTGACTTGATTTCAACTCTCCTTGATGCCCACACCAACGAAGACGCGCCACGCCACTCCTCGCTGCTTATCGTCGCCAGCTCCTATTGAAAATGAATGACTTCCGGCGACTTTGACGATCTCGCTGCTTTCAGTGTAAATGGACAGTTACGTTTCTGTGATGGAACTTTTCTTATTATTCTGAAGAGATCAGACAAATAATAAGACTATTCTTACAATCAAATAGTAAGTCTTATTTACTAATAAGACAAAAAGTACAGAAGGAGCAAACACATTGCTTTACACTTTCATTAATCTGTTTACATGGCATATAGCTCGAGGGTCCGGAAGTTCTCAGAAGATAAGATTATCCTACATTATTATATTTTAATGTATTTTTTAAGGTAAATGAAGGTGTATGCTATACTGTGCATTGTTAATTGCAGAGCTCCTTTATTTAAAAATAGAAGGAAAAAATCCTGAAAGTTAGGAAACAGATCAAGCCCCAACCAGGTCAGAAAAAGTAACGCAAAAGTAACGTAACGCATTTCTTACCATAAAAATTAACTAATGGCCCATTTCCACTGAGTGGTACAGTAAGGTAGTAAGGTACGGTACGGGTCACATTTATCAGGCTTGCGTTTCCACTGCCAAAAGGATTCTAGTGGTAACCTCTCATCTGTATCTTTAATCTTCACCAGCACATGTAACCTCTTAGAAAGTATTTCCGTCATTCCCAGTTCATAATAGTCCAAAAGCTGATGATAATAGTTAAATATGGCAGTTTGTTTATGGTTTAGGTTGCTGAAAGAATCATTTGCTCTTTAGTTTATTCTGGCTTCTCCTTTGTTTTTTTGCACTTCACTCTTGCGTTTGTCCGTTTCTGAAAGGATCGGATGTCAGAAGCACTTCAATAATCCTGCGCACGTTATTATCATCAGCTCAAGAAGTTTGTTATTTCAAATATAGACGCAAGCTCACGCAAGTAAGTGAAACCACTCACGATTTAGACAGCATTGTAAACAACCATGGGGCACAGGGTAGATTCTGCTCTTCTTCTTTGCTTTGTGGCTGTTCATCAATACGACGACAAGATTTGTTTGAGAGCTTGGGTCGACCATGGCTTGTTATCATATGTATATATTATTGTGGTCTAATGTCTCGGCTGTGTATTTAAAAATGGCAGTTACTTTGTTTTCATTCTCTGTAAACCAATAGCGTTTATCTGCACATCTTGCTCTGCCTCTTGGTACCCTTTTTGTTGTGCTACTGTAGGTACCATTCCGAAAGGGTACCCAAAAAGCGGTACAGTACGATTTGCTTTTTGGTATCTTTTGATAATGGAAACGGCCATAAAAACGTACCGAACCATACCGTACCGTACCACTCAGTGGAAACAGGCCATAAGTAACGCAACTAGTTACTTTTTTGGGGAGTAACTCAGTATTGTAATCAAAGTTGGGGAAAGTTACTTTTGAAAGTAATGCATTACAATATTAAGTTACTCCCCAAAAAAGTAACTAGTTGTGTTACTTGGTTACTTTTTATGATAAGTAATGCGTTACGCTACTTTTGAGTTATTTTTTTTATACCTGCCTGAGGCTTGATCTCTTTCAGAACTTGCAGTGTATTTTTCTTTATTTTAAATAGAGGAGCTCTGCATTTAAGAATAACGTTACCTTCTGAGAACTTCTTGACGCTCTACATGTCGTATATACAGGTTAATGAAAGTTGAAAGCAATGTGTTTGCTATGTTTGTTTTTTTGTCTTATTAGTTCAGTAAAATCAGTGTCCATTGAGACTATAATCCCCTTTTTTTCCATGTGTTCAAGATAATGAGAATATTTCCATCACAGAAATGTAAGGATCTGCCATCTTGGTTTCTGTCTGTTTCCGCGGGGAGCTCATTCTCTCATTAGCTATGTTTCCATCCACCTATTTTTATGCGCATTTTGGATATGCGCATAAAAAAACTGTTCATGGAAACGACATGATGCGCATAAATTTTGAAACGGGCATAACAAACATATGCGCATAACTGAGTAGGATAAACCTTTTATTCGATAAGAAAAGAAAACTGCGTTGGAAACATTTTTTACCGAACAAATTCCAGTATGTGCATTAAAAAAGTCATGTGACTTTGATATAAGAGACCATGTGATGATAAAAATGTGTGTGAATGGACAAACCAGCAAGATGATCACTTTGTAAAACATCTGAGATGTTGTTTTGGTCATTCTAAAACGCCGTAACCATCTTAGTATTAGTGTTATTATATTATTAATTACCTCCAGAATCAAAAGCATCTGTGCGCCGCGTCTTACACCTTCAAACGCCACCGTGCGTTCACTGCGTGTCGTGATTGTTTTCTGAGGTGCAAGTCGTTTATTATATTAAGAAAAGATTGATGCAGCTTCTCCTATCGTAGCAAATTTAGTTTTTACTATTGATATTTGGTTCCAGATAATCAGGAAGTGACGATTTTGTTTGCTTTGACTCATTAGATGGAAACGCTGCTTTATTCGCATGTGTTATTATGTGATATTCTAGTTTTCCGCATAAAATTAATTCGCATTTTTTGGATGGAAACATAGCTATCGAGTGTGATTTAACGTGATTACACTAATTCTAATTGAGCAACAATTTTTCAAAGCGAATTAATTCATCTAAAAAGTAACCGTAAAAAAAAAGTAGAAGTATCATTTTTAAAAAAGTAACTCAAATTATTACTTACTTTTTTAAAAGTAATCCATTATTGTACTCGTTACATAGAAAAGTAATGTTATTAGTTAACTTGCGTTACATGTAATGCGTTACCCCCAACACTGACTATAAGGCATTCATTCCTAAAGTAACTTTCCCCAACACTGGCTGTAACTATTTCATTCCCATATTGCAGTTTGTAGCATAATATCAAGGCAGCCATGAATCTGGATTTATTTAAGCACAAAAAGCCAAAAACGCATGAAGCTTATGGTTTTAACAGTCTTAAGGTTGTCAGGTCATTGTCAACAGGAGCCCGTTTACATAACGCTAAGCCCTGGCTTTTAAAGAAATGCAATGAAATGTGCTGATTTAAATTTATTATTTTTTTTGGAGAAGAGGGGATAAAACTGCGCTCAATGAGACTCTTGCTTTCGCCTTTCACCACTGCATGCTTAAGAAAACAAAATCTTCCAGCACACTCGAAATATTTCCAAGGCTATTATGAAAAGACACTCGATGCCTTGACTGGGCTCTATTTAAATAACCACAATCTCCGTCTTCCTCCAAGCATCCAGTTGTTGGCTAATTTCGGGTTTGCTCAAGCACAACGGATATCTTCTTGGAGAGCCGACAGAAACTGAAAGCCAAGCGAGGGATTTATCCGTTTACATAATCTGGAAAAAAGAAATAATCCGTCGCTATCAAACTATTTCGCCTTTTTTCACGTGTGTTTTCGGTGCCAAAATTAATAAGGTGTCCAAAAGAAAACGCTTATAAATAGACAAGGAGAAAGCATGCCTCTTTTTCAGAAAAACAACACCCTCACTGTGCACGTTGACGACGCCTGCACTTGTTGGTTATATGTGCGCTTTTGGAAAGTTCACAGTAGACATCTATGCATCACACGTGTAGGTGTCTGACACCTTGCTCGTGTCTGTCACATCAGACTAACAGACAGGCAGCTGCCACTGCGGAATAATAGCACGACATTATATGATCCAAGCTCTCCTCATCGCTGCCTCGTCCCAAGAAAATATACACACAGACTCCTGCAACTCTGAACGCAGGTTACCACACTCGACATTTCTCCTCGGGGTTCATGGGAGCTCCTCGCGCACAGTGAAACGCTTCAGAAAATGCCTCAAAGTTCTGGAGGGAACCTAAAACCCTGTGGAAAAAACACCAAGGGATGACGCTGTTTAGGGGATCTGTGAAGTATTTGAATGTTGACTGAGTAATATATACAGTTGAAGACTAAATTAGTAGACATTTTCATTCTTTTTCATCATCATAGATTTAATAACTAATTTTTAGTAACTTTTTTTCTTTTGTCTGGGCTGATTATTTTGCATGACGCTAGTATACAGATCAGTGCAAATTAAAAGCTTAGCTAGGTTAATTAGGTTACCTAGACCAGTGGTTCTCAAACTTTTAAGCCAGCGACCCCCAATGTAAGATCGTCAAGAACTCGTGACCCCCAAACTACCAAAACATAGCCAAACAATAAAAATAACTTATTTTAAGTTTTATAAACAGATTTATTGCATTTGAAATCAACACTAATCAAAACTAACAAGCAAAAAAATATATCTATGCATGTGTGAGGAAAATATGTCTCAATGAAATCCCGTTATCACAAGAAAAAACATTTTTATAGCGTAATTGAGTGACCAATAGATACACGGACCGCTCACCGGCCCTGAAACGCACTGCTTGACATGAATTTATTAATGAATCTGTTAACGATAACTGTGCTGTGTTCTCACGGGTGGTGTCTGATATTGCACAGATGCTTTTGACATATACCTTATTATTTGCATACGTCATTTTAATAGCAATACCGGTCTTTTCATGAGCTGCAATATTAGTTTAATCTTGGTGAGTACAAGCCCTTTTGCGATGGTGTATGTGGTGTTAAATTTTACATATAGCTGACAGCGTCTGGCCATTAATTAAAGAATTAAACAGAACCTATCATGCTTAAAATGTGTAGATGTGGCAAACTGTTACCTGAAAGTTCCGTCCCACAGACTTTACAGTGAACGCTTTAGTTATTCTCATAGCAGACTTGAAGCCAATGGAAGTCTTTTATTCACTCTTGGAAAAGTGTAGATGGTGGATTGACATTCACCACGTGATCAGTAATTAGATGTGCCATTATTTGTAGCTTTAGCTGGTTTCTAAAACTAAATCTGTCAGTGTTGTTTTCATTCTCTTGTCTTCAGCGCGTTACATTTTCGCGGTTGTAGCTCCTGTCATCTGAAGGCAGAAGGCGTTGACTGAATGATTCAGTCTAGCGCAGTGGGCCAATAAGAAGAGCGCAAAGGCGGGACAAGCGTTGCCGGCTTTGTTTACTGCAGCAAGTTGACATGACAACAGTTTTAAACTGCCTGAACGCTGCCTTTTAAGTGCAAAGATGCATTCTGCCTGAATGTGTCCTAAATACTTTATGAATTCATCAGTGATATCTTTAAAAAATCTGAAAATATTAGCTTTCACTTGTAATACTGAAAAATATATATTATAATCACTGAAAATTACACAATTTTTAAATCACTCTCGCGACCCCTTGAAATTATTCTGCGACCCCCGCAGGGGTCGCGACCCCCAGTTTGAGAACAACTGATCTAGACAATAATAATAATAATTCCTTGCATTTATATAGCGCTTTTCTGGACACTCAAAGCGCTTTACACATTGGGAGGGGGGGGGGATCTCTTCATCCACCACCAGTGTGCAGCATCCACCTGGATGATGAGATGGCAGCCATATTGCATCAGACCGCACACATCACAGCTGATTGGTGGAGAGGAGAGTGATGAAGCCAGTTATGATATGGGGATGGTTAGGAGGCCATGAGGAAAATTTGGTGAACAAAGGGGCTAAGCTGAAGGAAAATGAATGAATGATTCTTGTGAAGCCATTTTTACTTATTCTACAGTGTTCTTATAGTTTGATATATGCTTTGAGCTTGCACAATAACTTGTATTATCTAAAACAATATACATTTTCAAGTGCATGTGTTTTCAGATTTATGATCATCTTTAATTCACAAATCTTGCCTGTATTCCAGAGGGCTGTGTGGGTCTGTTTTGATGGTCTGAATGGCGTACTCAGGGCGACAAGCACCACACCAGACCTACAGAAAACAACACTTATTTTAATATTCAATAAAACATAACCATATTACTAGACAATGGACCGATTAACACACCCTAGCACTGGTTTGAAAGATTATTATTGCCCTTAAATGAGCCTAAAGGAATAGTTCACCAAAAAACGACAATACAGACGGCAAAAAAATGTTCTCACTTAGAGTTTCTGTCTTGATTTAAGAATTTTTAGATATTTGGACTAGAAACAAGAAACATTTTCTAGACAAGTAAACCGTATAGTTGTGTTTTCAGGAACAATGCTTTGAAATGCGCTTTGCCTTAAATAACATGCCAATGGGGTAAGTAAAGTAATCTTGTTTTCGCTTTGAAATAACATTATTTTGCTGACCCTATTGCCAGATTATTTTGCTTGTCTTAATGTAATGTAATGTGTATTTATACAGCGCATTTATTGTGTAAGGCCGTACACCCACAGCGCTTTACAATCATGAGGGGGGTCTCTCCACACTACCACCAGTGTGCAGCATCCACTTGGATGATGCGACGGCAGCCACAGGACAATGGCGCGAGTGTGCTCACCACACACCAGCTATTGGTGGAGGGAAGAGACAGTGATAGAGCCAATTCGGTGGATGGGGATGATTGCGAGGCCATGATCGTAAGGGCCAATTGAGGGACTTAGGCCAGGACACAGGGGTTACACCCCTGCTCTTTACGAGAAGTGCCATGGGATTTTGTACCTCTGTTTAACGTCTCTTCCGAAAGACGGCGCACACTGACATTATAGTGTCCCCTTCACTTTTACTGGGGCATTAGGACTCACGCAGACCACAGGTTGAGCGCCCCCTGCTGGCCTCTCTAACACCACTTCCAACAGCAACCTCGTTTTCCCATGTGGTCTCCCATCCAGGTACTGACCAGGCTCAGCCCTGCTTAGCTTCAGTGAGTAACCGGCTGCAGGGTGATATGGCTGTGGCATGTTTTAAGTGTAAAACACCCTTAATTTGAACCTAATATTTCCGAAAACAAGACAGTATTTTGGCTTGGCTGGTAAATGCTTCTTGATAAAATTATTTTTTTTGATATTTGGACTAAAAACTAGACAAAAAGCTCATTTTTTGCTGTATACTCACTGTTCGGTATCGGCCAATAATCACATTTCATTACTCGATCAGTACTCGCTAATCTGGCCAATCTCATGAACCGATCACAAGTGTTTGTTTACGAGTTTACAATCAGAGGACATATAAGAACTGAAATCATTTTAAATATCAGAACTGAATGTTCTGTATTTTCAACAATATGGAAAGTTCAATAAAACCTGGCTGGAAATATTAGGCAAATAAAAAAACAACTTTAAAATTATTTTAACTTGAATATTTAATAATATAACTTATCGTAATAAACTTATTGTAATAAACATTTAAATAAAAGTAGTTTATAGACTTGTTTCCTTTTAGTACAGAAGTAATGGATTTATACTGGTGCAATTTAACTTCTTATGCATCAAATATGTGCTCTAAACTGCTTTGTTAGTGATTTTTCTTACCAATGTTTTTTAATCAGTTTTATCTATTATTTTTCTGCAACGCTGTTTCTGATTGTATGCTACATCTTTCATTTATATTCTTAGGTAAGGCACTTAAGTATCATACTTAGAGTGAAAATGTGCTTTATGCATTATAAAGCTTGAAGCATCAGAATCGGTACTCGGTATCGGCCGATCACCATGACATTGAATTGGTGCTCAGTATTGGCTGCAAAAATCCTAAATAAAAATGTTACCCTTCACAATCACAAAACACTGAACACCGAAGAAGATATTTTAAAGGGCCCATAGTTTACCTCTTTTTTTATGATTTAATATTAATATGATGGTTCTTCTGAGTGTGCCAGTTTAGGTTCAGTTTAAAACACAATTCAGATTTTTTTATTATAATGTGTTAAAAAGTGTCATGTTGGGGGCGTGTCCACAGCTCGCTGATTTATGGGTGTGTTGCTTCACATGTAGACTAGTTTCGGCTTCCCGCCCAACGTAACAAGGGGGCGGGGCCATGAGCTCACCCGCTCTGCGTTTGCAACACAGACAGGCAGATTGAAAGGAGGAGGAGAGGATCAGCATTCAGTCGTACATGTACGACTCTGACACAGACCAAGCAGACAGTACAAAATCATTTGTGTCTTTGTACAGTTTTACAGCCAACTGTGTGCTAGTTTCAAGTGCCAAGCTTGTACACAGAAACTAATAACCACGCACACTGAATTAACTTTGACTGAGGCACCGGATGCGCCGCTCGAAGCCGCGACACGGCACACCCTCTCTGTGGCGCGGCAGAGACATGAACGGCCCGAATCGTCGCGCCACGCATTTTTGAATTCTAAACATAGGTTTCTGCAGCGGTCCGCGCCGCCCAGCCGTCGACTTGAGTGTACCCTGATAGAAACCTATGTTTAGAATTCTAAAACGCATGCTAGTTAAGATCACAGGGAGCTTCTGGGATCGCGAGAAATGCAAACGGCTGAAGTATAAGGTAGACTCAATGAGAAGTACACATGTTTGCAAACCTACCTAAAGATACAACCAATAATTCCGAGTGGAGAATATTGCTCTTGTGTTGAACCCAATGAGCCTTGCATCTAAAAATACAGCTAGGGTGTTCCTTTAGTAATATCGCTTCGCCTCACGCTAAAAATGGCGGATGTGAATCAACAAACTGAGGATATGATGACGCGCCTGTCAACCAATATTGGTGGGCGGGGGGACCGCTCTCCTACGTAAAGTTGTGGTCGGTTTGAAAACCGCTCCAAATGGTCCACCGTTTTTTATGTTGTTAAATTGAAAAAAAGCACTGAGTGTGCTTATATCACTCTACGGTCTATACACCATACATGCACATATGTCTGTCTAAACAGCTTGAAAAGTCGATTTTTTACCATAGGTGCCCTTTAAAGTAGCGCTGGTCTGATAAACCATACTTTATCGAATCGCGATAAAATTTATTTCAATATCACTGATAAGCTCTAGACTTTTTTACTCTATATTGATCTAAGAGCCATGCAGTCACACAGCAGAAATGTGCAACAATGGGAATCTAAAAGTGTGTTGATATTAGAGATGCACTGAATTTTCAGCTGCCAAAAATGTATTAGCTAAATAATGTCATTTAATGGACCCTCTAATTTTTATGACTTCAGTCATTGTTGGGGTACTCTTTTAAATCTGGAAGCATTAACAACTTATATTGAAATATCTATCGTTATCGTTCAATATGGAATATAATTATCGAGATTGCATTTTTGCTATATTGCCCAGCCCTATTTTAAAGAAAGCTGAAAACCTGTAACACTGAAGTCAATGGTTACAGCTTTCCAACATTCTTCAAAATTTCTTCTTTTAGTGTTCAACAGATGAAAGAAACTCAAACATGTTTAAAAAACAAGTAAAGAATGAGTAAATGATGACATAATTTTCTGTTTTTGGGTGAACTATCCCTTAAAGCTTGAATGTCATTCTGCAAAAAAAGATGGCTTGTTTACTTCAATGCACTTTTTTTGAAATATGCTTATCCAAATAATGACATTTCCAATCTCAGTCCTTTAAAGCAGTGCTCATTGCCCCGGAAGACATGATTCAATCACTGATTTCATGCCTCGGGCACATATTAGAGAGCCTGTTGGGATTTATTTTTGCACCAGTTTCACTTGATGCGGTCTGACCTTTCACAGTGAACAGTAGCGGGCATCTTAAAGTACTGTGGATATGATACATGGTCAAATACCTGAGCAAAGTTCAGAAAGAAGAGCTGTTTGTGATTCATATCCAGTCCGGGAAGATGGGGCTCCTCGCCCTCCCTCTCTACCCACTTTACATATGCCTAATAAAACATGCACACAGATCATAATCATACATTTCTATGTGGCTGTTTATTAAAGGGGGCCTATTATGCAAAAATAACTTTTATAAGGGGTTTAAACACAGTTGTGTGGCAACAGTCTATGAAAATAACCAGCTTCTAAGGGTAAACATGTATTAATGTTATTTTTATATAATAACACTTTATAAACACAGTCTGCAGAAACACTTTGGTTGACATTCTCCCGTTGTACGTGTCATCAGATGGTGAAAGCCCCGCCCACTTGTGTCCATCTCTCCCTCATTGGCATAGGACATTACTCTTATTTTGAATAAGCCACTATGCTGACACAAATGCATTTGTAGCTCCGCCTTCTTTTGAAAAGAGCTCAATCTCATTTGAATTTAAAGCAACAACAGCACAATTAGAACCAAAGTCTGAAAGGGTTTCAGAGTGTTATAAAACATTATTTGTCTGGTATTTTGAGCTGAAACTTCACACACACACACACACTCAAGGCACATCATTAATTTAGATCTTGTAAAAAGATGCTTAATAGGTCCCCCTTTAAATAATTCTGGTTGAGTTGAATTAATAGTGCATTCTCACAGCCTTCTCACAGATATAATTTACAGATACACATGGGTTTACATCGACTTATTTTACATCTTGAAAATAGGCACATAATAGGTCCCCTTTAAGGAAATTAATAAGACAAACCTTATAAGCTTGACGAACTCCACCGTTGTCAGCGATGTTCTCTCCTAATGTCGTAATACCGCTGACCTGCAATGACAATATTTTATGTCATACGTTTTTGTGTAGTTATATTTACTATGATATACAGACAAAACCCACTCAAATTTTATTTATTGAAATAATAGTTTATATATCAATAAAGATTCTATTTGTATATGTATTTATATACAGTATAAAATAAAAGTCAGAATTATGAGCCCCCCTGTTTATTTTTTTCCACAATTTCTGTTTAACGGAGAGAAGATTTTTTTCAACACATTTCTAAACGCAATAGTTTTAATAACTCATTTCTAATAACTGATTTATTTTATCTTTGCCATGATGACAGTACATCATATTTTACTAGATATTCTTCAAGACACTTTACAGCTTAAAGTGACATTTAAAAGCTTAACTAGGTTAATTAGGTTAACTAGGCAGGTTAGGGTAATTAGGCAAGTTATTGTATAATGATGGTTTGTTCTGTAGACTATCGAAAAAAATATATAGCTTCAAGGGGCTAATAATTTTGACCTTAAAATGTTTTCTAAAAAATTAACAGCTCCTTTTATTCTAGCCAAAATAAAACAAATAAGACTTTCTCCAGAAGACAAAATATTGTGTGTGTGTGTGTATATTGTATATACATACAAATATTTAAAATTTCAGCATCAAATAATCATATTAGAATGATTACAAAAGAATAAAACTGGTGTAATGATGCTTATCAGAATGAAGATAATTACATCATTTAAAAAAACCTACTGTTCTAGAACATTTACCAAAATAATCACTGAATGCTTTTAAATCTTTGTAAAATGTTAAACATCTTAGTATAAATAAACATAGCCGTCTTGTCTTAAGATCCATCTGATTTTAGTGGTTAGGAATGTAATGATGCAGATCGTTTTTTCTTTCCCTACATTCGAGTGCTTTTATGTCAGCTAAAGTCATAATACTCTGTATTTATTTTCAATGCGGTTTTGAAGAGCTGATTAAAATCTCACTCATTATTATTCTTTTTCAGAGCAGTGGAAATGTTTTAAATCCGACCCGAAGTATGCACTAACTACACACACTGTGAGTACAATCTTAACATTGGTTCATTTAGTTTGTTTTAAGAAGTTTGTGTACAGATTCTTTCCATCGCACTGGACCAGGTTTTAACTTACATTCTGGCCTCCTGCAAGTTTCCAGCTGAATCTGCCGTACTGCTCCACCATGCATTTAGACTGATCCTCGAAGCGTTCAGCTGAGTAGTTGCTCCACCAGTTATACATGTTTCCATCCTTGTCAAAATTACGGCCTGTGGAAATAAATTAGAAAAAACACATCTGTATTTTGGTCACACTTTATAATGAAGTTTCATTAGTTGTAAATGTATTTACTAAATGTATTTTTAATAATAAAAAGTACTTGTACAGAATTTATTAATAGTTAGTAGTTCAACATTTACTGATTCGTCATTAAAATCCATATTCATGCTTGCTAACATTAGTTAATGCATCGTGAGTTAACATGAACTAATGATGGACAACTTTATTTCCCCTAACTAACATTAACAAAGGTGAATAAATACTGTAATAAATGTATTTTACTTTGTTCGTCTTAGTAAATACATTAACTAACATTAACTAATACAGCTTTATTGTTAAGTGTTACCATTTCCATTAGCTAAGTGAAGTATAAAGTACATCCAGGAGGTTGTTATCTCAGAATAAAACCTGATAGGTTTACTGGCAGCCTGACATGTCGCAGAGCAATGCTGTATAAGACTGAAGGGCTTTATCTTGTGAAAAAAAACATCCTGGATGTACTTTATCCTGCTTATTACATGGCTACTTACCGCAAAACATACAAACTAGATACAAAACATTGTTCTGAGCTGTGTAACTTGAGCATTATTCAGTCACAAGATGGTGCCAAACAGTCAAAAACACAAAGCTGACAGAAATGAAAACAGCCGATGGAGTATATACTATCCTGCACACTATTCAGACACAAGATGGCACCAAACAGTCAAAAACCCAAAGCTGACAGAAACGGAAACAGCTGGTGGAGTAAACACTAATCTGCACACTATTCAAAAACAAAAAGCTGACAGAAATGAAAACAGCCGATGGAGTATACACTAACCTGCGCATTATTCTGACACAAGATGGCGCCAAACAGTCAAAAACACAAAGCTGACAGAAATGAAAACAGCTGATGGAGTATACACTAACCTGCGCATTATTCAGACACAAGATGGCACCAAACAGTCAAAAACACAAAGCTGACAGAAATGAAAACAGCCGATGGAGTATATACTATCCTGCACACTATTCAGACACAAGATGGCACCAAACAGTCAAAAACCCAAAGCTGACAGAAACGGAAACAGCTGGTGGAGAACACTAATCTGCACACTATTCAAAAACAAAAAGCTGACAGAAATGAAAACAGCCGATGGAGTATACACTAACCTGCGCATTATTCAGACACAAGATGGCGCCAAAGAGTCAAAAACCCAAAGCTGACAGAAATGAAAACAGCTGATGGAGTATACACTAACCTGCGCATTATTCAGACACAAGATGGCACCAAACAGTCAAAAACACAAAGCTGACAGAAATGAAACCAGCCGATGGAGTATACACTAACCTGCGCATTATTCAGACACAAGATGGCACCAAACAGTCAAAAACACATAGCTGACTGTAACGAAAACAGCTGATGGAGTATACACTAACCTACGCATTATTCAGACACAAGATGGCACCAAATAGTCAAAAACCCAAAGCTGACAGAAATGAAAACAGCTGGTGGAGTAAACACTAATCTGCACACTATTCAAAAACACAAAGCTGACAGAAATGAAAACGGCTGATGGAGTATACACTAACCTGCGCATTATTCAGACACAAGATGGCGCCAAACAGCCAAAAACAGAAAGCTGACAGAAATGAAAACGGCTGATGGAGTATACACTAACCTGCGCATCATTCAGACACAAGATGGCGCCAAACAGTCAAAAACACAAAGCTGACAGAAATGAAAACGGCTGATGGAGTATACACTAACCTACGCATTATTCAGACACAAGATGGCACCAAACAGACAAAAACTCAAAGCTGACAGAAATGAAAACAGCCCATGGAGTATACACTAACCTACGCATTATTCAGACACAAGATGGTGCCAAACAGTCAAAAACTCAAAGCTGACAGAAATGAAAACAGCTGATGGAGTATATACTATCCTGCACACTATTCAGACACAAGATGGCACCAAACAGTCAAAAACCCAAAGCTGACAGAAACGGAAACAGCTGGTGGAGTATACACTAACCTGCACACTATTCAAAAACACAAAGCTGACAAAAATGAAAACAGCTGATGGAGTATACACTAACCTGCCCATTATTCAGACTCAAGATGGCACCAAACAGTCAAAAACACAAAGCTGACAGAAATGAAACCAGCCGATGGAGTATACACTAACCTGCGCATTATTCAGACACAAGATGGCACCAAACAGTCAAAAACACAAAGCTGACAGAAATGAAACCAGCCGATGGAGTATACACTAACCTGCGCATTATTCAGACACAAGATGGCACCAAACAGTCAAAAACACAAAGCTGACAGAAATGAAAACAGCCGATGGAGTATACACTAACCTGCGCATTATTCAGACACAAGATGGCACCAAACAGTCAAAAACACAAAGCTGACAGAAATGAAAACAGCCGATGGAGTATACACTAACCTGCGCATTATTCAGACACAAGATGGCACCAAACAGTCAAAAACACATAGCTGACTGTAACGAAAACAGCTGATGGAGTATACACTAACCTACGCATTATTCAGACACAAGATGGCACCAAATAGTCAAAAACCCAAAGCTGACAGAAATGAAAACAGCTGGTGGAGTAAACACTAATCTGCACACTATTCAAAAACACAAAGCTGACAGAAATGAAAACAGCTGATGGAGTATACACTAACCTGCGCATTATTCAGACACAAGATGGCGCCAAACAGCCAAAAACAGAAAGCTGACAGAAATGAAAACGGCTGATGGAGTATACACTAACCTGCGCATCATTCAGACACAAGATGGCGCCAAACAACCAAAAACACAAAGCTGACAGAAATGAAAATGGCTGAATAGAGAATAAACAAGCCTACATATTATTAAATCACAAGACGGCACCAAACATTCAAAAACCAAGCATTGACAGACAAGCAGATACATATGAATGTGGATGAAATTAGATGGAAGTGAACGTTTTCACTGACTGTCGATATATTTCGCAGTACCTAGATAAGTGTTATTCAGTGGTTGTTATCTGGGAATAACATAGTTTGCAAAGTTGCGACTGACCAATCAGAAAGGTGTAATCCAGACAGCCATGTAACAATGTTAGATAAAGTTTTTATAACATGAACCAAGTAGTACCTGCACAGCATTTATTACAATTATTTACAAATTACAACATTAGAATTGTATTTAATTACTTTGTTTGAAAGGTATCTAAACTAATTTAATTACTTGACTCAGTACTACTTAAAATGCATATAAATCTCAAAGCATAGACGATTTAAAGACGAAACTAAACTCATTTAGTTCTTTAAATTAGAGCCGAACAGGACCTTTCAATTGTTTTTTAATGAGCATTTTAAAATATGAAACATTATTTGTAATTGGTGCGCTCCGTCAGATGAGATGTATATTACCGTGATCATCAAATCCATGTGTGATTTCATGTCCTATAACCATCCCGATTCCTCCGAAGTTTAGAGCTTGCAGCTGTTTCTCACTGAAGAACGGAGGCTGGAGGATGCCAGCAGGAAACACTGAAAGAAAGAAAGAAATAGATGCATAGAAAGAGATGAAATTCAGCATAATGCATGGATAATTGACCAGGAAATGCCAGACTGACTGGTTTTAATAGAGCGTTAACTTTGTACACTTTAACTGTATGTCACAGAGGTTGACTTTGTCATTAAATCCAACTCATTTCAGACTTTCATCCCAAAGATCACGTTTAAGGATAGTCTTCAAGTATTCATTTTGATGTCTAAAAATGTACAGCTGTGGAAAAACTTTAAAATTCTCTGTATTTAGTAGTTACTAGATCACTTCAATGTTTTTAAGTAAAACTTCTCACTTTTTAGAGGAGAAATGTAAATGGCCCTTAAGATGCTAAAGTAGTCCAGGCAGTTTTTGACCGATTTACAGCTCTATATCACTACACTGAATGATTTCTGTCAAAAATCTCTTCAAAACACAACAAAAAGCATTGGATGAAATGGGTAAGAAACCACACAGGAGCAGTTTGAGGACAAAAACCTGACAAATGTCTGAAATAAAATATCTGTCTTTAGCTGGACACCATAGTATAAATTTTACGCTTTGTCAGTTTAGTGGCTAATTCAGTGGAGTTCAGTCGTATGAAATTGTACGATTTTAAAAATGAAGGTAGGCACCTAACCCCACCCCTAAAGCCAACCATCATTTGGGGATGAGCAAATTGTACTAAATTGTACGAATTAGATCGTAGATTCATACGAATTAGCCACTAAATCAAAAAGTTACAAATTGCCGTGAGATTGTGTAAACCCAGGGTTTATTTAGCAGAGTCCCGCTCAGACTGCAGATCGGTCAATTTTCTTAACAGATAAACAGCTCTATAGTTAATAGTTGGCATGCTTTCACTTTCGTATTTGACATGAAATGCACTTTTACCAGTAGGAATGACATCCCACCTTACTCATAGTTCTCTCTTCATATATCCGTATATTTGCCTATTACATACCCATAATCCACTATGATATAGCCGGGCTCAGATCATATTGCTTTCTCACTACAATTGTTCCGCTCCAGAGTTTGTTTCAATCGAGCTGAGACCACCTCATTCAGGCGATCTCGGACAGATTGTTTTGGCGCGGATCCGAGCACAATTGCTGGATTCACATATGCCAAACGAACCACGCTAACTGAGGAAACGCGTCAGTTTCCAAAACTAAAGTCTTGGTGTGAAAGCACCCTTAAGATTCAGTGAAAGGACATTTGATTTCAGAACATTAGTAGAAATGAGTAAATAAAGTTAAATATCTCTCAATATTTTGAATAATGTTCAATCAAGCCAAGCAAATTATGCAAAATAGTTGCATTATATTACATAACTCACATTTAGGATACATTATGTCCTGCTATAAATTTACCCTTAACACAACATAATGACAATTTATTTTGCGACACCGTTAAAATGTCATTTGCATTACGTGAATGGTGATTTGAGATACAGTGAAATGGCATTTGTCATGATGTTCGAGGACGAATTAGACAAACTAATGAAAGTGTTGTTGTTTTAAAGCAGTGATGTGATGTTAATGGTGTGTAGTATATGACAGAGATGTTTCTGAGTCCTGCGGCTAAAGCGAAATGTCAAAATGACACACGCTGCCGCAGTTACAGCTGCCGCTCTTGTCTCCGAAATGGCAATTCAGCTTGAAGTGTTACCCAGATTGTCCAGGAACATTAAAATGTGCAATCTAAGAGTAATTATGTGGAAATTTCTCCCGCTGAAAATCTGCATAATCACTTGGCTTTTGTAATCTGGGTATTAACCCAGGCTGAACAGCGTCCGCGGCTCGTCTCTCTCTGGAAGCGGCAGCTTTGTGGGCACTGGAGCCTGAAACTAGCTTTGTTTAATCTACAAGAGAAAAGCACTACAGGCATTAGAGCCATTATGACAATGGGCTGAGAACGCATTTACACTGAGAGCCCTCCAAAAAGCTGAGGAGAAATCTGACCAGAGCAGATACTTGACAGTGTTTGGATGATGATGCTTTTAGTTGGCGCTATGACCTGCTCTGACGGGCAGATCAGCGGATTGCTTTGTGCTGCTCGACTTGGTGGAGCTGAAAAGATTTGGCTGTTTTGAATGGTAAACCAAGACTCGGTTATTAAGTAAATGTCAATACTTTGGATTCTGGACTTTCCGTTTGTGCTGAAAAGTATTCAACACAGGCTCATTGGGAAAATGTGCCCTGGGGTACATTTTTTGAGAACCAAGAAGTACAGTTGAAGTCAGAATTATTCGCCCTCCATTGATGTATTTTTTGTTTATCATATATTTCCCAAATAATGTTTATCAGAGCAAGAAATATTTTACAGTATTTCCTGTAATATTTTTTCTTCTGGATAAAGTCTTATTTGTTTTATTTCGACTAGAATAAAAGCAGTTTTTAAATTCTTTTAAAACCATTTTAAGATCAATATTATAAGCCTCCTTATAAGCAATATTTGTTTTAGATTGTCTAAAAAACAAACCACTGTTATACAATTTCTTGCCTTCTGTAACAAGGGTGACGCTGACAAAGGGAGTGAGGATCCAAACACAGGATTTATTAGCAGGATGGTCAGGCAAGCAATGGTCAACACAGGAGCAAACAGATGTTTACAGGAAATCCAGAGTCGTGTTCGATAAACGGGCAGATGGTCAAAAAGGCAGGCAGCATACAAGAATAAACAAACAAAACAAAGCTAGGGTCTAACACGGCAAGGCAAAACAAGGAAAACGCGTTGTAATGTTTAACAAGACTCAGCATTGATGTAAGTTTGTGTGCTCTATAAATAGTTCATGTAATCAGTCTTTGACAGTCCTCCGGTTGTGTGAATGTAATCAGTCAGGATCAGGAACCAGTTGTGTGTGTGTGTGGTGCATGACTGGATCTTGTAGTCCATAAATGGCGGATTTGTAGTCCGTTAGCGATCTGCAACTGCTAGATCGCTGATAATTATAACACCTAATTACCCTTAATGCCTAGTTATATAATAATAGTTATATATTAGTTATACATTTTTCTATTTTATTATTATTATTATTATTATTATTATTATTATTATTATTATTATTATTAGCCCCACTGTTTATTTTTTTCCCCAATTTCTGTTTAACGGATAAAAGATTTTTTCAACACATTTCTAAATGTAATAGTTTTAAAGACTCATTTCTAATAACTGATTTATTTTATCTTTGCCATGATGACAGTAAATAAAATTTGACTAGATGTTTTCCAAGACACTTCTATACAGCTTAACGTGACATTTAAAGGCTTAACTGTAGGTTTATTAGGTTAACTAGGCAGGTTAGGGTAATTAGGCAAGTTATTGTATTATGACGGTTTGTTCTGTAAACTATCAAAAAAATTTTGCTTAAAGGGGCTAATGATTTTGACCTTAAAATGGTTTATAAAAAATGTAACTGCTTTTGTCCTAGCTGAAATAAAACAAATAAGACTTTCTCCAGAAGAAAAAATATTATCAGACATACTGTGAAAATTTCCTTGCTCTGTTAAACATCATTTGCGAAAAAAAGAAAAGAAAAATTTGAAGGGGGGGGGGGGGGGGGGGGGGGGGCAAATAATTCCATATTAGATATATATTTTACCTAGTTTTATATATATATATATATATATATATATTAATCCTTTAAATTATAGTTTGCATGAACTATCTTACTTTTGTTTTGTTTTTTTAAATGTATATTTAGAGACGGCACTTACAATTTATAGATATGAGTTTGAGTATAATATTAATAAAAACATGGTTTGATAACATCTTCTGATTTTAAAATAAACATTGTCATATATAGATTTTTATTTATTTATTTATTTATTTTAGTAAGTAATAATTGGTCAGAATAACAAAGGTTATTCCAGTAAATATTGATTTCTTAATTCTTTTGAACATTGGTATTGTGGTGTCTAGAAATAAACATAAACATGTCTGAAAGCATGGCAGTCTTCTTGCTGTTTTATGGAAAAGGTAAATAGCTGTAAATCACGAGACTTTTATTTGACATTTAGAAAGGTTCTTCCAAGAATAAAACAAGAATTGCATTTAACTCATAACTGTAAATCAGAAATAATCTTTAGAAAAAAGTTTTTTTTTTTACTTTAAGGGAAAAAACTCCAAAGAGACTTTTCAAAATTGCTGCTCTCTGCTGATCCTGAAGTGCTTATTTGCTTATTTATCCTTATTTGTAAGTCGTAAGTAATGATTAAATGTAATGTACATGTAAACCAGAAAGAACATTAACTAATATAAATAATATGCTAATAAGCTAATGCTGTTTATCTTTAGTTTATGTTAACTGAGGTTAAGAACCTTTTTATAAAACGCTAAATAATATACAACACACAGCTATATTTTAATTTTCATTCATTCATTAATTTTCCTTCAACTTAGTCCCTTATATATCAGGGGTCGCCACAGCGGAATGAACCGCCAACTATTCCAGCATATGTTTTACGCAGCGGATGCCCTTCCAGCCACAACCCAGTACTGAGACACACCCATACACTCTCACATTTACACACACACACACATACACTATGGCCAATTCAGTTGATTCAGTTTACCTATAGTGTTTGGACTCTGGAGGGAACCGGAGCACCTGGAGGAAACCCACACCAACATGGAGAGAACATGCAAACTCTACACAGAAATACTAACTGGCCCAGCGGGGACTCGAACCAGCGACCTTCTTGCTGTGAGGCGACAGTGCTACCCACTATATTTAAATTTTCTGTATAATAGTGAATAGAATACAGAATATATTTCTAATAGCACGCTGAACTTACCAATCTGGTTTCTGTTGTGTGAGTAAAACGCATTGACCACTGCCGCACCAATAATCCACCTAAAACATTCAGAGAAACAGTGAAATAGCATGACCTTTCTGGCTGAAGAGAAACCATTAAACTAGCGTTTATTTATGTTTCATACATGTCAGGATCCACGGGCTCCCGCAGCTTTTTATGACCTTTCTGAGCCGATGCTGCCAGGTTTTCCAGAATGTTCTCGAAGTAGTTTTCCTCACTGAAATTAAGCTGAAAGATAAGAGCACATATAACAGAAGTGCCTCTGTCTGAGCTGTCAACAGGCTTTTATTTACAGTGTGTCAGTAATATTTGGCTTTATTGAGAGCTCAAGTTTCCATACGTGAGCATATTCCTGGTCCAGCTTCTTATTTTCCTCTTCGAGGATGTGGTCGGGATAACCAATCTGTTCTGATATGGCCATGGCCTGAAAAATATGGAAAACGTCATGAAGTTTGAGAAAACAAGATTAGCTGTAGCATACACTGAAAAAACTATTGCAAACTATTTATTTGGGCTCAGTTTAAACAAACAAATGAAGTTGAAAATTACTTAATTTAATTTGTTTAAATTCAACACATAAATTGTTTGCAACTATTTTGCAGAAATAACTTTTTTCAGTGCAGTAAATGCTAATTTGAAAATAAAATATATATACAGTTGGAGAATTATCAGCTACCCTGAATAATTAGACCCCTTGTTTATTTTTTCCCCATTTTCTGTTTAACGAAGAGAAGATTTTAACACATTTGTAAACATAATAGTTTAAATAACTCATTTCTAATATCTGATTTATTTTATCTTTGCCATGATTACAGTAAATAATATTTGACTAGATATTTTTCAAGACACTTCTATACAGCTTAAAGTGACATTTAAAGGCTTAACTAGGTTAATTAGGTTAACTAGGCAGGTTAGGGTAATTAGGCAAGTTATTGAATAATAATGGTTTGTTCTGTAGACAATCGAAAATTATTATTAAAGGGGCTAATACTTTTGACCTTAAAATGGTTTTTAAAAAATTTATTCTAAATTAGAATTAATGAATTCTATAAATTAAATAAATAAATTATTCTAGCCAAAATAAAACAAATAAGAAGAAATATATTACTGTGAAAAAATCCTTGCTCTGTTAAACATCATTTGGGAAATATTTGAAAAAGAAAACAAAAAGAAAATCACAGAAGAGCGAATAATTCTGACTTTAACTGTACACTACCTGTCAAAAGTCTTGTCGTTGATTCCAGTTGTAAGAGCATCAAATAATAACTTGACTTCTAGTTGATCATTTGGAAAAGTGCCAGAAGGTAGAAGACCTACTGGAACCCAGATGGACCCAATGTTCTCACAGAAATCAGTCAAGTTTGGTGAAGGAAAAATCATGATTTGGGGTTACATTCAGTATGGGGGTGTGCGAGAGATGGATGGCAACATCAACAGCCTGAGGTATCAAGACATTTGTGCTGCCCATTACATTACAAACCACAGGAGAGAGCAAATTCTTCAGCAGGATAGCGTTCCTTCTCATACTTCAGCCTCCACATCAAAGTTCCTGAAAGCAAAGAAGGTCAATGTGCTCCAGGATTGGCCAGCCCAGTCACCAGACATGTACATTATTAAGCATGTCTGGATTAAGATGAAGGAGGAGGCATTGAAGATGAATCTGAAGTATCTTGATGAACTCTGGGAGTCCTGCAAGAACGCTTTCTTTGCCATTCCAGATGACTTTATTAATGTGTGATTTGAGTCATTGCAGAGATGTCTGGATGCAGTCCTCCAAGCTCATGATGGAGTCAGACACAATATTCAGTTTTTTTCCACTGCAGCATGACTTTATATTCTACACTGGACATTATTTCTGTTAAGTGACAAGACTTTAGTCTAAGCAAAGTCAGACCTTACTGTCCTAATTAAATCATTAAAAATCAAGACATGATCATATTTAATTTGGTCAAATAAGCGTAATCTAGAGGCCTTTGCCTTTCATATAAAACACTTCTGATACCAAATGATCAACTAGAAGTCAAGTTATTATGTGCTGTTCCTAAAACTTGGATAGGTGACAAGACTTTTGTCAGGTAGTGTATGTAGATAGTCAAAGGAAGTGTTTGGCTGAAAAAGCTAGTAAATAAATGTTTAAGCTCACCTTCTCTCTGGCCTTCACTTTGGACTGTTCGTCCATCCAGCTCAGTTCCTCCAGAGTTTCCACATAAGCTTCCTGAATCTTCTTGATCAGTTCTCCCACCTGAACAACACAGAAATAAACCATAAATAGCTTCTTTTTTAAAACTTTAACTCCAGGTTTACAGGGCAAATCCAATTAGGTCCATGTGTTTGATAAACAAAGCGTCTGTCACATTATATCTACTTGAATACAAAAAAATATTACTTTACAAGCTATATTGTAAATATAACCATATAAACATTTAAACAACACAGAAGTAAACACTGCTGACGGTACATAGTTTTGGTTTATTAGCTTGCATGTCATCTAATTAATCTGGTATCTGTTTTAATTGATTAACAAGACTAATTAACTTGATTTTAGGAGGCCCATGTGATGTCAACTGAAAATAAAAGTAGTTTTACCTCATTTTAAGGTAAGACACTGCGAGTGAACAAGGTTCAAGAATTAGCTAATAGATACTTCCACAGTTGATTCATTACATTAAGACGTTTTCTAAAATGTGATGTTGAATATGCATATGAGGCGTTGTTTTAATATACAGATGTTGTTGGGGGTGGCGCAGTGGGTAGCACAATCGCCTCCCAGCAAGAAGGTCACCGGTTCGAGGAACGGCTGGGTCAGTTGGCATTTTTGTGTGGAGTTTGCATGTTCTCCCTGTGTTCACGTGGGTTTCCTCCGGGTGCTCCGGTTTCCCCCGCAAGTCCAAACACATGCGATATAGGTGAATTGGGTAAGCTAAATTGTCCATAGTGTATGTGTGTGAGTGAGAGGGTATGGGTGCTTCCCAGTGATGGGTTGCAGCTGGAAGGGGGTCAGCTGCATAAAACATGTGCTGGATAAGTTGGCGGTTCAGTCCTCTGTGGCGACCCCAGATTTATAAAGAGACTAAGCCGAAAAGAAAATGAATGAATGAACATTTAAACAACACAGAAGAAAACAGCTGACAGTCCATGTGTTTGTTTGACTTTTAGTTAATTAGCTTGCATATCATCTAATTAATCTGGTATCTGTTTTAATTGATTAACAAGACTAATTGCTTACGATGGGATAAGGGAATAAATCTTGTTTTTTTCAGGAGGCATGTGTGATGTTAATCGAAAATTAAAAAAAGCAGTTTTAGCTAATTTTAAGGCAAGACACTGCAAGTGAATAAGGTTCAAGAATTAGCTAATAGTTACATCCACAGCTGATTCATTACATTAAGACGTTTTCTAAAATGTTATGTTGAAATATGCAAATGAGGAATTATTTTAATATGTGCTAATTTGCATTTCTGACAACATTTTGCACACTAGATAAAGTCAGGTTCATAATTCCTGTGTCACTTTTGACATTCATTCATTCATTCGTTTTTCTTTGGCTTGGTGCCTGGTTTATCAGGGGTTGCCACAGTGGAATGAACCACCAACTACTCTGGCACATGTTTTACGCAGCAGATTTACATTTTTGACATGTTAGCGTCAAGTGTTTTTTGGGGGGAATCTCTTATTACTCTGTAAGTCAAAACACACTCACTAAACAGCCAGAAATAAATAAAAAAAATCTCTTAAATGTAGAACAAAATGTTTTAAAGAGTCAAATTATGTATGAATAAATCTCTTCATAGGAATGTACTATAATTAAAAAACACAGACACAAACTTTATATATATATATATATATATATATATATATATATATATATATATATATATATATATATATATATAAATAAATAAAAACAGGGTGGCACGGTGGCTCAGTGGTTAGCACTGTCGCCTCATAGCACGAAGGTCACTGGTTCGAGTCCCGGCTGGGTCAGTTGGCTATTCTGTGTGGAGTTTGCATGTTCTCCCCGTGTTCACGTGGGTTTCCTCCAGATGCTCTGCTTTCCCCCACAGTCCAAACACATGTGCTATAGGTGAATTGGATAACCTAAAATTGGCCAGAGTGTATGTTTAAATGTGAGAGTGTAACATGGTTTAAGAATGTAAAAGGACACACAGAGCAGTTACACAAAGTCCTCCAGGATCATTCATCCATCATAATGAACAGTGATGACAGAAATCCCCCAGATCAGTCTGATAGCAGCTTGTTATGTAAAGCGCTGAAGGAGGATGTTCCTGTTATGTCTGTAATTGGGGGTCAGGTTTTTACCATGCGTTTGTTGTTTCTGAGGGTCTGGTTTTTACCATGCGTTTGCTGTTTCCAGAGAAGGTTTCCCGCACGTATAGAGCTCCGACAGCATTCTCCATGTTACCCTGAACATATCGGACACAGTCTCTCCATCGAGCCTCTTCTACTGTAGTGCCGTGCAGAGCCTGAGTGAACACACACGCATAGAGCAATCACCACTAATGGGGACTAAACTGTGGATTTAGAGTTAAACAAAAAAAATCTTATTATATATTTCTTATTCTTATATACAGCGCATCCGGAAAGTATTGATAGCACTTCACTTTTTCCACATTTTTTTATGTTACAGCCTTATTCCAAAATGGTTTATATTCATTTATTTCCTCAAAATTCTACACACAATACCCCATAATGACAATGTGGAAAAAGATTTGTTGAAATTGTTGCAAATTTATTAATAATAAAAAACCCTGAAAAATGACATGTAGAGATGCACCTTTGGCAGCAGTTACAGCCTCAAGTCTTGTTGAATATGATGCCACAAGCTTGGCACACCTGTCTTTGTATTTTTGCCCATTCCTCTTTGCAGTTCCTCTCAAGCTCTATCAGGTTGGATAGGAAGCGACGATGTACAGCCATTTTCAGATCTCTCCAGAGATGTTTAATAGGATTTAGGTCTGGGCTCTGGCTGGGCCACTCAAGGACATTCGCCGAGTTGTTGTGAAGCCACTCCATTGATATTTTGGCGGTGTGCTTTGGGTCATTGTCCTGCTGGATAATGAACCGTCGCCCCTGTCTGAGGTCAAGAGCACTCTGAAGAATTTTTCATTCAGGATATCTCTGTACATTGCTGCATTCATCTTTCCCTCTATCATGACTAGTCTTCCAGTTCCTGCAGCTGAAAAACATCCCCACAGCATGATGCTGCCACCACCATGCTTCACTGTAGGGATGGTATTAGCCTGGTGATGAGCGCTACCTGTTTTTTTTTCCCAAACGTAACGCCTGGCATTCACTCCAAAGAGTTCAATTTGAGTCTCATCAGAGTAGAGAGTTTATTTTCTGATGGTCTGAGAGTCCTTCAGATGCCTTTTGGTAAATTCCAGGCGGGGAGTGGCTTCCGTCTGGCCACTCGACCATACAGGCCTGATTGGTGGATTGCTGCACAGATGGTTGTCCTTCTGTAAGGTTCTTCTCTCTCCACAGAAGAATGCTGGAGCTCAGAAAGAGTGACCATCAGGTTATTGATCACCTCCCTGACTAAGGCCCTTCTCCCCCAATCACTCAAATTAGATGGCCGCCCAGCTCTAGGAAGAGTCCTGGTGGTTCATCTTCCACTATCAGATGATGGAGGCCACTGTGCTCATTGGAACTTTCAGAGCAGCAGAAATTTTTCTGTAACCTTCCCCAGCCTTGTGCCTCGAGACAATCCTGTCTCGGAGGTCTACAGACAATTCCTTTGTCCTCATGCTTGGTTTGTGCTTTGACATGCACTGTCAACCCTGGGACCTTATATAGACAGGTGTATGTCTTTTCAAATCATGTCTAAATTAACTGAATTGACCACAGGTGAACTCCAATGAAGCTACTGAAACATCTCAAGAATGATCAGAGGAAACAGAATGTACCTGAGCTCAATGTAGAGCTTCACGCCAAAGGCTGTCAATACTGATGTACATGTGATTTTCCAGGTTTTTTATTTGTAATAAATTTGCAACAATATCATAAACTCTTTTCTACATTGTCATTATGGGGGATTGTGTGTAGAATGTTGAGGAAATAAATTAATTTAATGCATATTGGAATAAGGCTGTAACATAAACAAATGTGGAAAAAGTGAAGCGCTATCAATACTTTCCGGATGCACTGTACTTATATTAATTCAAAAAATAATTCAAGCTCTAACCTAACATAATCCTAACAAACGTTACATCAACAAAAAGATTATTTATTCACCCTGTATAAATCTCAATTTAAAAAATGACCAAAAATGTACCCTTATGCTTTTTATTTTATTTTTATTTAATTTACAATTTGGTTTTGTGGTAAAGGGTCACATATATCCATTATACCATCGGTAAAATAACAGATTTATTGATGGCCTAAAACTTTTGCACAGTACTGTAAATAAAAAAAACTTAAAAATTAAGTTTTCAACAAAGAATATGTTCAAATTCAAGTTGTCTTTCTTCATTTGTAATTGTGTATTTCTGATATTTTGGTGTTCATTTATATGAAGTTGTGTACATTTCTATTGGCCCAGATCTAATTCCACATCAAACCGATTGTGACGAGACAGTAGCATATGAGCAAAAGGGACTTTTAAAAGCACTATGAGTGAAATGCCATGAGTTTGTGTTTGTTCAGTCGGCGACTGACCTTTCTATAGTGCGCTCTCACGTCTTTGAAGCGACGGCTCATACTGCTGACCCTGTCCATGATCAGCATCCACACCAGATAATTCTGCAGAGTCCTGATAAAGATAATGCGCACAGATCATTCACTACCGTCAGAGATTTAACTACAGTAGTCATACAGTATGTGTACTCATATAGGCTGAACACTGTATATGTTATGCTGAATGATGTTGGAACCATGAATATTGACATTTTACTTTCACAAATGTTCTCTAAAACATTATCATAGACACTTTTGTACGAGCATTGGTATGTTTTATATATAAATAATTACTTCTGTATGTTTAATTTGATGCAGGCACCAAAATAAGACATATTAATAGTGTATAAAGGGAAAAGTATAAATGAGGCACTTATGTTTTCCAGTCAATAATGTGATTAAGTGGACGTTACATTCAAATACCAACAACAGTGGTGTAGTCGGGGCTATACGCACGTATACTCAGTATGCCTACTTTTTTTCACTAGCTGTTTGGGTATTACGACTTCTGAGGATCAATAATTGCGTATACCCTCGGTATACTCACTTGTTTTGCTGATTAGACTTGCCTAATTTACGTATATTCGCATCCCTTAACTGTATACCAAATGGTTTTTTTTAACTCTCATCTTAATTTGTTGCAGTTGGTGCATTTTTGTTTATATTTTGCGCCATTCCCCGCCCCCTGACGACCTCAGCAGCTGTGAGAAAATTTCGTGAGTTTTTCAAAGTCAACTGAATGATGTCTCGCTGAAACGTTCAGGTAAAATGATAAAGCAGCATGGGCGGGTTGAGTGGGTAATAGTACACCACTTTTTTTTTAAGGACTACACCACTGCTAATATAAATATATAAATATGTAATATTAATAAAATTAAATTTTAATAATAATAATAATAATAATTAATAATTAATTAATATATTTAATATATTTAATTAATTTAATTATTAATTGTATTAATTTATTTTATTAATTTAATTATTAATTAATATATTAATAATTTAAATATTAATATGCTCAAAATTGTGCAATCAAAGATTTTAAAATAAGCTAAAATATAGTTCACAGTCAGTTATAATATCCACCTTAATTTATAGCTCTGTGCTTTCTAAGAGCATGAACTAACATCTCATTTAATCTCTTCTTTTAGACATCTCAGGAGAGGCACTGATGACAACGCTGATGAAAAAGTGAAACACAACAAAGACTCTTAAGTCTTCTGAGCTATAAGCAGTATGTTTATTCTGGATGGCCATAATTGAGATAGCAGTGAAGAATGACCTGTGGCTGTGTTTGGACAGGACCTCGCTGAGCTTCTCCAGGTAAGGGGAGCAGTAAATAACAATAGGCTCGTCTGATTGCACTGAAATGGACACGCTGGACATGATACCCTGGATGTAGCGCGTCCAGTTAAAGCCCTGAAAATGAATGAAGAAACACAAAAGATGCATGTGTGTGTGTGGAAAAACATACCCTTATGTTTTCAGTCAGGGACAAATAAGATCAGAGGTCAAAATGCTTGTGCAAAAATAATAAAACAATAATAATAATAATAATCAAATTTTTAAATTAAAAATTCTATAATAAATATAATAAAATAATAAAAAATTTAATATAATAAAAAATACGATTATTTACTGCTTCATCGTTGAATGACGTATCTAGCTGTTTGTCTTCTGCTATTTCCATCTACCACATTAGAAAAGTAATTTATAGTACAGCAGCATGGTGGCTTAGTGGATAACACTGTCGCCTTACAGCAAGAAGGTCACTGGTTCGAGTCCCGCCTTGGTTAGTTGGTATTTCTGTGTGGAGTTTGCATGTTCTCCCCGTGTTGGCGTGGGTTTCCTCCGGGTGCTCCGGTTTCCCCCACAGTCCAAACATATGTGCTATAGGTGAATTAAATAAACTAAATTGGCCATAGTTTATGAGTGTGTGTGTGTGTGTGTGTGTGTGAATGAGTGTGTATGGTGTTTCTCAATACTGGGTTGTGCCTGGAAGGGCATCCGCTGCGTAAAACATATGCTGGAATAGTTGGCGGTTTATTCAACTGGAGCGACCCCTTGATAAATATGGGATTAAGCCGAAGGAAAATGAAAGAATGAATGAATTTATAGCAAACACTATAGTGTTTTTGAACTATACTATACTGTACATGAATTAATCTATTAATTATAATTACTACTAATTACTAATAATTAAATTTTAATTAATTAACTATTATTTAATTATTTAAGTAATTATATAAGCAAATGACCCAATAATGTGGTTTTGTACAACTCTATATAATATACAATAATACACCTCTAGTAAAATCTAAAGTACACTACAGTACTTATTACAGTTTATCTGTTCACTATAGGTAATACTACATATGCTGTAGCATTAATTATGTAGGAGTCGTAAATACTATATATAGTATATACAGTATAATTCACCCAAAGACAAGTTTAAGTCCAAAAGACTACGATAAGACCATGTTGCTACATAAATAGACATAATTTTAAATATGAACACAACACTGGACATAAGAACGATTTAAAACTACAGATAACTAACATATTGAAGCAGTAATCTGACTATACTAACTACTAACTATACATATACTATGAATACTTAATACATATAACCTAAGATAGGGTGCAGTGGGTAGCGCGATCGCCTCACAGCAAGTAGATCGCTGGTTCAAGCCTCGGCTGGGTCAGTTGGCATTTCTGTGTGGTTTGCATGTTCTCCCTCTGGGTGCTCCGGTTTTCCCCCACAGTCCGAAAACATGCGCTATTGGTGAATTGGGTAAGCCAAATTGTCCGTAGTGTATGTGTGTGAGTGAGTGTGTATGGATGTTTTCCAGTGATGGGTTGCAGCTGGAAGGGCATTCGCTGTGTAAAACATATGCTGGATAAGTTGGCGGTTCATTCCGCTGTGGCGACCCCAGATTAATAAAGGGACTAAGCCGAAAAGAAAATGAATGACTGAATGAATAACCTAAGATAGACAATACAAGAAATTTTACATAAGACAGAACAATATTGTTCCAAAAATTGTGCAAAGGACATATTTACAGTTGATGAAAACTGTGGTACATTCACAAGTAAACATTGTTTTCCTTATTTAGTCCAGTGAAGTGAATTTTCTACAGGTGGTTTGTCAAGCCCACTCACCTGTGTGAGGCACACTCAGAAATGCACAATGTTTTATAGAGTCAACTTTCTGTCTTCTTCTTCTGTGTGACAAGCGGGTGTCAGAAGCTTAAAGTTGTGTAGCGCCATCTTACGTAAAGGAGTGATTTTGCATACTCTTCTGCTCGACGCCAGTAAAAATCGCTTGGGTTTGAATGCGGAAAAACGTCTCTAAGCGCAAACGAAAAGCGTCCCAGTGTGTATGAGCCTTAAGAAAGTGTCTGGGGCATATGGAAAGAAGAGTGTGTTTTCTACAGGTGGTTTGTCAAACCCACTCGCCTGTGTGAGGCCCATTCAGAAATGCACAATGTTTTAAAGCAATATGGAATGATTGTAAGAAAGTACCTGTGCAAGTGTCTGGAAAAAAGTGTGTGTTTACTGTTGTATGATTCAAAAACACTGTAGAATATTTACAATAGAATTTTTGAATCTGCAGACTCACATTGAGGTTGAACGTTTGCTGCGCCTCTCTCAGCGTCATCTTGTTGTAGAGCACAGTGATGTCATTGCGTTCTTCTGCTGGTGAGGTAGCCTGTTGAAGCATTTGCGATTTGACATCCACATTATTCACATTATTCAGATTATGCACAGATGCTTTTGCCTGCGTTATTTATTAAGCGTTTGAGGAGCTCACGTTAGCAATGTCTGTCTCCAGCTCCAGCACTTGAGACATGTCCTCCAACACGCGCTCTTCATCTTGGGTCAAATTTCGGTCTTCTCTTGCAATCCTCGCCATCGAAACCATGAACTCCAGGTAGGCCTCCCGCACCTGTCGAAACACACAGGTTTGTTTTTGTGGTTTGTGGGGACATAAGATTTCATTGTTTTTTATACTGTGCGAATGGTATTTTCTATTGCCCTATACATAAACACAACCCTTACAGAAAACTGCACTGTAAACAAGATCTGTCAATTAACACTTTCCGTATTGTATGATTCACAAGTGTTTTTTACGGGTGTGAATTGCATTATGGGATGTTGATCTCTGCTCGGTCGACTTTTGAAGAAGAAAATTCAACTCTACAGTTTAACAAAGCGACTTTTATTAACATTTTTAGTAGTTTAAGATAATGTAATGTATAAGAAATAACATATAGAGAAATAAGTCTGTAAAATAACAGACAATGTACTGGCAGTTTATTACAAGGTTTTTGTAGTGTAATACATAACACCAACCCAGACAATATATTACTTTAAAAGGGCACCTATGATGAAAATCAACTTTTGTAAGCAGTTTGGACAGAACTGTGTGTAGGTGTAGTGTGTCCACAGTCATATTGGAGTGATGTAAACACAACAAGTCTTTTTTTTTTATTTCCTGACGTTAAAATAGGACCCAAATCCCATTGATTTTGAGGGCCACTTCAACGTGACATAGGAGTGCAGTTTTCCCCGCCCACCAAACTGATTGTCAGGCGCCATATTTCTATAATAACATATATGCACATATTCACAGAACATTTTATTTGCAAATAAACTGTGATTAAAATATGTTCCAACTCTCTGTGATTTTTATAAGTTTAAAACATTAATAAAACCGAGCATGTTTGTAATAAAGACAGTAAAACCGCTGTAATTCTTAACCGCAATAATCACCACGGCCGCATGGTGTCAGTAAACATTTATATATATGTGTGTGTGTGTGTGTGTGTGTGTGTACTGCCAATGGCATTTGTGTGTGACTCGTCATTTCAGAAAGGCTTGAATAAACTCCACCAAAAATACATCATATAAACATACTTGGCATTTTTGACTAATGAGCTGTATTTCAGCTTCATCCGTATCTGTTTCTATAGCCCCTTTCACACATACAGACCTGTTAGGATGTACCGGGGTGCAGATGTACAAAACCAGTGACGAGGAGTAAATTCAGTCCAAGGTGTTTATTTAAGTGCAAAAATAGTTGTGGATTCCAAGCAAAAACAAAAATCTTTTTTTTTTTCTGCAAAATTGTATACAACATTTACAGAATGTAAATGTGTGTTCTGACTATGCCAATAGATAGACCAAAACACGTCTAGGGATGGCTGACGTGAAACTGACGTGACACAGTATCGAGATCCCGAAGCGCAAGTGTTTCGAAACACTGCACCGAAGCATGATCCAAAACACCCAGGTCACGTGACTAAAGCAATTCAAAGCATCGATCAGTTCAGAAGCGATTCGAGACCTGGCGAATCTGTGTTTGACAAACAGGGTCTGAAAATTCTTCTGTCTCATATAGCCTAGCGCAGTGTTTCCCAACCCTGTTCCTGAAGGCACACCAACAGTCCACATTTTCAACCTCTCCCTAATCTCTGAAGTTAAATCTCAAAACCTGAAGTTAATGGGTCAGATAACGGAGACATTCAAAATATGTACTGTTGGTGTGCCTCCAGGAACAGGGTTGGGAAACACTGGCCTAGCAGGACATGCGTCTGCATGTTGTTACTGAGCTTCAAATGACTTTTGGGTTCGAATCCCGACTTGTACAAATACTCAGAATTCATGATTTTATGTATTTTAATAATGTTACTGTTTTATGGTGTAGTCTAGATAGGATACAGCTGCTGATACGGCATCAATTTAGCATCATTTTTGTAACACTGTAAAACAATAATGAATATTTTACAGTACTGTGATGGTTGGGTTTAGGTTTTGGGTAGATGTTAATAAAATACAATGGGAAATTTATTGAATAATATAAATACTTCTTGTTAACTTCTGGCCACAACCATGTCTGATCTAGCAACAACCCTGTTTAATGACCAAAACAACACATATTTATTCACAAAGTGTTTCTTCGGATGTCAGACCAATGTTGAAACAAAACGATACAAGAACAAAGCATTTCAAATTGATATCAAAGCATTTCAAAATCAGTCTGGATTCGAACCCAGTATCCCCACACGCAGGGGCGTAGCGGACATTTTAAAAGTGGGGGGGGGGGGGGGGGGGCTGTATGAGATCATACGTTCATATAATTATTAATCACCTTTTTCTAAATGGTCTGTCTCTAAAAGTGAGGGGGGCATGTCCCCCCCGGTTACTACGCCCCTGCCCACACGGTAGTCAGGAACCATAACCGCTCAACTAAATCGCTTGCAGATCCTATCTTACAGAGTGGGGTTTAATACCTCAATCTGCTCAACTGACCTTTGCTAAAGCTATTTCAGTGCAATATATAAAAAATGACCACTAGGTGTCACCGTAGAGTGGAGTTTCGAAACGTTTCGAAGCTTCGACACATTTGCTCCGACTGTTTCAGTGTTTCATGAAGCCTTGCTTTGCCCACCACTAAACACATCAACTATCCACATAAGGAAAATGGCCGACAGGCAGGAGCCATTTTGTAGAGTTTGGCTCCACCCATTTTTTTCAGAATGCTTATCCATCCACAGAATTTGTAATGTAGTTAAATGTGTAAATATTTAGCTGTAACATTTCGCGTTTCTGCCTTTGGATGTCTCTGGGACAAAGCAGCTGCATGAATGCTAAAGCTTTAAATAAAAGTGAAACCATCAACAAAAGTCTGACCCCTAGAAATGTGTACAAATACAGAATTCACCCGTATTTTGGAATGGATGTGTGAATGGTCTTTCCTGGAAAAAATCTGTAACGTCTTCGCTTGTGTGATCAAGGCTTTTTTGAATTTAGCTGCAAAGTCGTTGCGGAAATTTTCCGAATATTTACTCGTATCACTGTGTGAAAGGGGCTTATTACTGACTGCTGTTTATCTGACGTAACGCATGATGTGATGCAGACATGCACGTGGGAACGGTGAGTGGGGAGAAGCAGCTCATTTGCATTTAAAGCCACAGGCTAGACAAAAACAGCTACAGTGTATTCAGAAACCAAAATGTGCAAACTCTGGAGGCTATAATAAATCATCTGATTGGGTATTTTGAGCTGAAATTTACAGACACATTCAGGAGACACCAAAGGCTAATCTTATATCTTGTAAAGGGGTAAAATAGGTTCCTTTTAAACTAATAAAAATGTTAATGAAAGCCACTTTTCACGTTTTAAAGTTGTTAAAAGAACGATCAATGTACCATAATGCCATTCAAAAGCATAAATAAATGGTGAAAAATAAAAACATGAATCACAAAATACAGAAAATTGTTCATTTATGGATTTTTTTTACTGTGTGTGTACAGTTTTACATTCTGGAAAGAAATTAAGAATTGGAGACATCAGAAATGTCCTCATAATTCACAATCTCCTTGTAATAACTGTGTTAATACCCATGTCATTATACACATTTGTGTCCTCATGTGTCACAAAAAATATGCACAAACACACAAACACACACACACACACACACAAATAGGGAGTTACTGATTAGTGTAATTTTAACAGCATGACAAAAAATAAAGAAAAAATCGTTCGCACAAAATAACACAATGTACCTTTTTGTAATTCCCATCGCTGAGGTAATAATCTCTTGAAGGCATTCCTAAAGCTGGCTGGTCGACCTGTGCAATCAGAAGGACAGAGTCGCAGTGAAAAAAAACGTCTTCTGTTTGTTTCTGAATCACTGTTTTGCATGAGATCATCTAATGGTGCTGTAATCAAACTTACTGTTTTATTAGCTCACGCTTCAAATGGCATTTTAATCAGGGTGTATTATGTAAAATAAATTGCAATTACCCACTGTGTATTTTAAAAGGTGATGTGGCATTGAATCACCAATCAGACTGGGTTTGATTGCAAGTATTGAGGTGAAGGCAGTAGAATGCTGAATAGAGATGAATGCATTTCTTATTTTTTAGTACAAGCTAAATTTCTCTGCGGCGCACGGTTGCTCAGTGGTTAGCACTGTCGCCTCACAGCGAGAAGGTCGCTGGTTCGAGTCGCTGCAGGGTCAGTTGGCATTTCTGTGTGGAGTGTGCATGTTCTCCCTGTTCTGTTTCCTCCGGGTGCTCCGGTTTCCCCCACAGTCCAAATACATGCGGTACAGGTGTATTTGGTAAGCTAAGTTGTCCGTAGTGTATGAGTGTGTATGTGAATGAGTGTGTATGGGTGTTTCCCAGTACTGGGTTGCAGCTGGAAGGGCATCCGCTCCATAAAACAAATGCTGGAATAGTTTTTGGTTCATTCCGCTGTGGCGACCCCTGATAAATAAGGGACTAAGCCGAAGGAAAATGAATGAATGAATGAATGAAATTTCGCTTATTTTTTATGTTTAAGAAAATTTGTCATTTCTGATAAACAACCTCTAATGTTTTTTAAATGTATTTGAGACCCTTGATCACAAAATCAGTCCTATTATGCATAGATATATGTTTGGGGATAGCCAAAAAATAACTTGTACGGGTCAAAGTTAGACATTTTTATTTTAATTCAGTAATCATTATATAAGGTAATGATCATTTTCACTGGATATAATGATTATTGATTTCTGTAAATCTATTAAACATATATTTTATTAGTAATATGGATTGATAAAAATGTCATTGTTCAACGTTAAAAGTGATTTTCTCCAGATTTTCCATACTTTCAAATTGTTGTATATTGTATGCCGTATAGTTCTTCTAACTAAAAATTGTCCTATTGTATCAAACCTAATGGAAATATTATTTATTCGGATTTCTGGTTATGTTTAAATCCCAATTTCTAATATATTGACACTTATGACTCCCGGCGCAATAAGGTGCAAGACGTGTATGGCTGGATTTGTTGCTATTTTCAGACCTGCGCAACCCAAATTCTTACGTTTTGCACCACATTGTTTAAATGGTAAATACATTTGCGGCACTTTGTGGACTCGTGGGCATGCTGGTCTAAAAAGGAGGTGTGTTAAGGCACATTATTGGTGCGTTGCTATTTTGATGAACTGAAATTGACCGCACCATTGACAATCTAAAACAGTGGTGGGCAAACTTTTTAGACCCGAGGGCCACATGCATGGAACATGTAATATTGGACAGAAACATGTTACATTAACACAAAACAGATTTTTAAAAAAAGTTATTATTGAGTCAAATTTACAAGTCAAATGAATTTGCACTGCTATTCATATTCATTATTACTCATCAATCATCATAAAACAATAAAATAATCCCTTATAAAATATAATAATAATAATATAATAATAATAATAATAATAATAATGTAATGATTTTTACAATGGAGAATAGAAAACATGTCTCATAGAAAAAAATATCATATTTGTACTTAAAAATAATTCTTAAAGTTTACTATTCAGTCAAATTTACAATAATCTAATTTGCACTGCTTTAAAAATATACAGATCAACCATCCTAAAACTTGATAAAACCACAAATCTTTGATAAAAGAACTTTTTAAAGTGGATGTATGCATGGTAAATATATTCAATGACAAAAATTAACACATTTAACGAGCAATTATTATATAATTTGAGTCAAATTCACAACAATCTCATTTGAGGTTGTATTAATATGCTCATATCAATCAATATAAAACTATGAGATAAAACGGAAGAATCTTAGTCTTTGTTATTGCAAGTCATGTTGTTATGAGTGTGTTCATGTGAACAATGAGTCTGAAAATAAAGTTATATTATTATCAACAGCAACACTCTCGCAAAATACCTAGCTGATTCAGTCGTTGCCTATCGACATTAAAAAAGTGCACCGCGCTCCTTTTTTCTTGTCAGCAAAAAGGCAGTGTGGTGCACCTCGCATTTTTGGAACGCGTTTGGTGTGATCGGTCCCTGAGGTTGTAGTTTTTAAAAACAGCAATACTTTCTTGGCATATTAGACCTACCGCTTTCTGTCCGATATTAGTGAAGAAGTATTTTGTTGTTTATTCTTCCTTACACACACGACATTCAGAGTCAATTTTTTTTGTTGAATATGCATACGCAAATTCAATACGCATATGGCCTGCGGGCCGTAGTTTGCCCATCTCTGATCTAAAAGCTGGTTTAAAGTCCAGTACAGAGTGTGTTAAAACAAGTTTAGATTTGTCCACCTATTGGGTTTTGGAGACATCATATGGGGCATAAGAACAGCACGTGTGTTTGATATAACTCAGTTTTTTGACCACACTTCTTGTTATTGTTCCTTTATTAATTTGCTGTAAAATAGAACTGAATTTAGAAATAGTTTTGAAACAAATGTGTAGGCTAATGGATGTCTTCAGTGGAGTGCGTACAACACCGTTTCCTAACTCCACGAAAGTAAAGGAGTAAAATAAAGAGTAAAAGTAAAGAGAAAGTAAAGAGGCTGAATGGAGGAGGCTCATTCTTTATCCATGTGCTGCAGATGCTCGGTTTGCTCTGTATTCTCACTAGCGAAGCGTTTAGTTTTTCCACTTAGAAAGTCCGCCATGTAAATAGCAAATGACTCTTAAAGGGAATGGGAGATGAGACTCCGATTGCACGTTATGCTCAAAACACACCCATAACTCTTTAAGAGAATAAGCACAACCCAAATTGTATTTTTCCGTTTTTAAAATAGCTGATTCGGACACGCCCTTAATGCTTTTGCGCCATGCGCTTTAGACTTTGTGCCTAGATCATTGAAACTACACTAATATTTAACTAACTACTTTGCAAATGATTAGTCCTCACCTTAAAAGGAATATATTTTTACTAGGCAAGTTTATTCTGTAGCCAATTGAAAAATGTACATTTTAAGGGGGCTTATAATATTAACCTTACAATTATTTATTCAAAAATTCATTCCAGCCGAACGACAATAATAAGCCTTTCCCCAGAAGAAAATAATATTATAGGAAATACTGTGAAAATTTCCTTGCCCTGTTAAACATCATTTGGGAAATGTTTGAAAAAGAATAAAACTTTCACAGAAGGGCTAATGCTTTTGACATCAACTGTGTATACTGGCTATGTTTACAGTATAAATGACAGTATAAAACTCCAACCTACAAAAAAGTCATGTCGGTATCTTACATGGATAATGTAGCGGCTGGAGTCGCGGTCATCCGGCCACACAAACATCTCCAGCACAGCCTTCTTATTATAGCGACCGTTCAGAACAGCCAGCGTGTCCTCCAGGCTCCATGTCTGCTCTGTAACATCAATCCCATAACATTTTAGTCCATTTTTGTTTGCTTTAAGGCAGTCTAAAAGCTATACTGTACAATTATATAAATATGCTACCAAAATTAACTTTACACTGATGGTTTTTAAGTCATGAGGTGTGAAAAGTATGTGAGAATGGTACTTTGTTTGTCACATTCCTGAAGTCATATATGACCCTGGATAATGCCGTTTTTAGCTTTAAAGGGCACATATTATTCCCCTTTTTACAAGATGTAAAATAAGTCTCTGATGTCCCTAGAGTGTGTATGTGAAGATTCAGATCGAAATACCACACTAGTAATGTTTTAGAACTTTTTGAAACTGCCCATTTTAGGCTTTGACCATAATTTTGATGTACTGTCGCTTTAAATTCAAATGAGATTGTGCTCTTTTTAAAAGAGGGCGGGGCTACAAATGCCTGTGTGTCTGCATAGTGGCACATTCAAAAACCAGACTAACGTCCTATGCTAATGAGTTAGAGATGGTCACTAGTGGGCGGGGCTTTCCCCCTCTGATGACACGTACAAAGAGAGAATGTCAATCAAAGTGTTTCTGCAGACTGTTTTTATCAAGTGTGATTATAAAATATATTGTTATTCTATTTTTACCATTAGAAGCTGGTTATTATTTATACACTATTGCCATACAACTGTGTTTATATCATTTATAAAAGTGATTTTTGTATAATAGGTTCCCTTTAATTTGCTTTACTATACTTATATGAAAGTCAGGGGCTGAGGTCAACTTTATTTCACCAGCATTCTCTTACTTTAACATTTCTGGCTTCAATACTGACTCATAGTTTATTAAAATTATGTTTCAGCCAAGAAGCTTTCTTATTTTTCAACTCTGTTTTCCATTTCACAATCAAATTAAATCCAAATAGATAAAGTTTTCTCTTCGAATATCCAGTTTCACCCTAAAAATTATGTGACAGAAATAAAATAGCTTGCCAATGTTTTTTTATTGACTTTAATAAGCATTATTATACTAAATGAGCTCCATGAACATTACTGGCTGATGTGTAATAAAACCTAATTGTAAATCTCAAAAACTGACCCATGAAACTCATTGTACAAATGACATCCTGTTGTTCACAGTCAGATGGACACTATTTAATATGTGATTAAACATAATCACAGGCTTATTTCCAAAACCAAACTAGTTATTTGTCTCAGATGGTTTTAGAACTATAATAAATTATCAATCTTTTGCTTTAAAAATAGATAATAAATCTGTAACTAAAGGACAGAGTGTCTCGGTTTGCAAACACATTGAAAAGAAAAAAGATACTTTGAACCGAAGAGAAAAACATTATAATAGAACAGATACTGGGATTTGTTCTAACTAAAATTGCTAGTTTAGTAAAGTAAAAATATTAGTTTGAGGAAAGAAATAATGCTTTTAAATTTTCCAAGGTGGTTATTTTTTTTGTGTGCTGTCAAACGATTATTCACGATTAATTGCATCCAAGATAAAATTTTGTAAATACATACAGTAATTTATACTGTAGATGTATACCGTGTATATTTATGTATACACAGTATGCATAAGTACAGTATTTTTGTTTGTGTATGTGTATACTGTATATAGAGTTAAAGTCAGAATTATTAGCCCCCCTTTGAATTTTTTTTCCTTTTTAAACATTTACCAAATGGTGTTTAACAGAGCAAGGAAATTTTCACAGTATGTCTGATAATGTTTTTTATTCTTGTGAAAGTCTTATTTGTTTTATTTCGGCTAGAATAAAAGCAGTTTTTAATTTACTATGAACATTTTTAAGGTAAAAATTATTTTAAGCTATTTATTTTTCTCGATAGTCAACAGAACAAACCATCGTAATACAATAACTTGCCTAATTACTCTAACCTGCCTAGTTAACCTAATTAACCTAGTTAAAGCTTTAAATGTCACTTTGAGCTGTATAGAAGTGTCTTAAAAAATAGTCAAACATTATTTACTGTCATCATGGCAGAGATAAAATAAATCAGTTATTAGAAATGAGTTATTAAAACTATTATGTTTAGAAATGTGTTGAAAAAAATCTTCTCTCCATTAAACAAAAATTGGGGAAAAAAAATAAACAGGGGGACTAATAATTCAGGGGGGCTAATAATTCTGACTTCAACTGTATATATAAATATTTATATATAAATATAAACAAATAATTTCTAGAAAACAGTAATGCATATTTTTATATGCACAAAAATATGCACAGTACACACATATATATTTAGTAAATATGAACTTTTGTTTTGGATGTGATTAATCTCGAATTATTTTTTGACATCACTAGCTTTTTTTTAAAGCTTAATTTAATAGAATAGGATAAAATCAGAAACCATAACATTTCACTTAATCCAATATAAAAATCTACTTTGAATGAAAGTCAAAGTATTTTCAAGTCTAGATTGTATTTGAGATCATCTTCCATTCTGTTTAATTACTCTGGCCTTGTAAAGTCCTACACTGTAAATAATGCTGGGTTCCACACAATCCATTTGTGCTCACTCAAAAAAAGATTACTGCTACTTGTTCAAGCTACCTGTTTAAAATGAGCTGAAACGACACAATTCTTTGGCTAATTTATCTGTTTTATGTTCAGTACACTTAAATTTGTAAACCATTAAGTTAACTTGACAACATGGAGTTGTGTTGGTCCCACTATCTAGAAAGGGGATTTGTAGTTCCTAGCATGCTTCGTGTGGAATTGAATTAAGAGAGGGAAATGTTGACAATAAAAGTAATCTTATAGGTGTTTCAAGTTAATAGAAAGACTAGTTAGAGTTTAATCTTTACTTTAGTTTGAAGATTTAGAAGATTTTCATGTAATGCTTTGAATTTTGAGATTAACACCTTGCAGAAGCACCTATACTTTGGGTATTGCAGCCTAATTAGCGGAAATGCAGGTTGTTGCTTTGCTCAGTGAGCAATAACTGTCCTAAAATGAGTTCTGAGATCAGTCTCAATCAACTGTATGAAACTTATGAAATATGCTTAATATGGCTCTTTTACTTCACTTAGGATAACTTCAAACAAAACTAGACTAACTTTAAATAAAAGAGACTTCAAAATGTGCGACATATAATAGACACATGATTTCATCAGACCTTTGAGTTTAAGTTAAATACAAATACAAATGTATTTAAACTTTTATTTGATAAAATCATGTTGGACCAACTCAATGGGGTATATGCACATGGACTTTTAATTGCAGCCAACCGGCCTCATCGCTTCCGGTGAACTGTCTTTCCATTATAAAAATTGCCAGGTTTAAGGTCTAATTTATTTAAAAGTCACTGATCTTCACTACCTCATTGATATATCACATAACGTAGATCTCAGACCAGACATGAAGCACTGCATTCAATAAAATTTTCCTCCTCCATGTCTTTAAAATATGACAGTTTATTTTACCGCAGTATTTTCTGTGGAGTTTCTGCACTCGCCTGTTGATCCTAACAGCGCTAGCAGTTACACTGTCTTTCATCTCGTTTTATGCTTGAAAAACTAAATGAATGCTTAAGTCTGTTTAACTGATTGTAATTACATTACAACATCGATGCTGTAGAAGGAACCTTGTAGAATTAAAAATAGTCACATTGACCTGTCATTGGCTGAAAAGCACTAGCTGTGCATATAGCCCATTGCATTTAATTGTGTAAATATTTTTTTATTTAGTGCTAAATAAATGTATTGGATGTATATCCTGCCCTCAATTAAATTGAGTTCATCCAAGTTATTTTTTGAGTGTTGGGACAACATAAATGAGATAATTAAAGTTTACAAATTTAAGATTAAACACAAATCAATTAAGTGGTTCCCAAAAAACCTCAAGAATTGTGTTGTTTCTCCTCATTTTAAGTAGTTTAAACAAACAGCAAACGTCATTTATTGAGTGTACATTAACAAGCCCCATAGCGTGAATCCTCCCAGCAGGTCAGTCTCTCGTCTGCTCGCCCTCCTCGACGCGCCTCTATCTGCTCTACACATGACAGATGAGCAGCACCACTGGACTTTTCCATCAGTCTCGCGCCTTATCAACACGCAGAGACAGCACGGCTGGAGCCGCTGCATTTATCCCATTTAGATAAGGCCAAGATGCTGCCATTCTCAGTGCGAGTGAATTAGAGACGGCTGTGCTATCTCCAGTACCTGATGTGCCGTTCCAGACCTCTGAAGCCACGGGCCAGTCGCCAATGCTGTCAATGAGCCGGAGCAGAGGCTGCGAGTCGCGCTGCTCGATCAGAACTACAGGGGGAAGCAGAGAGACGACAATATTAGAGTGTTAGGTCCAAGCAGCAACCTCCAGCTCTCCCTCATGAAGCTAATACGGAAGTAACTGAAACTGCGATTCATCAAAATTCCGCTAGTCCTGGCTCCATAATAGAGCAATTTTCTATTGAGCCCACTGTTAAAATGGCCGACTTTACAGCAGAAAAAAAGGTGTTTACTGCATGGTACAAAGAACAATTTTGGTTCATATAGCTATTATTACCCTCCATGACAACTGTGAGGGGGGTGATTTTTTTTATAACTCATCCGTTTCCTTTAAATAAGGTTATATTAAGTCTGCATAATTAAGGGCGTGGCCACTTGAGTGACAGCTAGGTCTCGCTGGTCGCCGTCACTTCACCTCAGCTGATTCCGGCTGATTAGCCACTGAACTCGGCTTATACATCGTATTTTTGTGTTGTTTTATGTGGCTTTACACAGTCAGTTGCTTTTTGGAATTGTTTCTTACAATTATTCTAAATAAAACAACTATTTGTAAAACAACTATCTTCTACTTAAACAAAATCTCATTTAATTAGATTTCACTTGAAGATGTTTTATTCACTTAACTTTTTTTGTAATCTGCTATAAAATACAACCAACCTAGGCTCATTCTGAAAACGTACAGTTATATACATTTCTGGAAAGCGCCAAATATGTGCCAGGAGCTACGTTTTTTGCAGTTTTTTGTTTTATCTCAAATTTCTCTCGCAAGTGTCGTGCATGTGCCTGCTGTTCTTGCAAAAATCCACCAGAGGCCGCTGTCGACTGACTGACTGACTGACTAATCAACTGATCCACTCTCCTCCCCTAAACCCAACCGATAGTGTTTTTAAAAGCACCAGTTGACCAGTGCTCACCGACTTCCCTAAACCCAACCGACAGTGTTTTAAAAAGCAATCCAGAAAAAGAAAAGCCCTCGCCTGATTTTTACCATGTTTTCAGATTTTACCACATTCTCACCCTGTTATTTACTTGTTTACTTAATTTTTTTGGCTTCTGTTTTTGTCTCACCCACTTTCTGGAACCGTTCTTTGCTGGACTTGAACCCCATTGTTGTAGTTAACTCCTCTCTGCGTCTCAAGTCCGCTGACATACATGGCGAGCTACTGGACAAACTGGTAACAGTGGGAAAGCTGTCTATACCAAGGGGCAACCTCCCGCTCTCCCTCGGGAAGCCAATACGGAAGTAACTAAAACTGCAATTCATCGACTCGCCTTGGGGGGCTGGCTCCAGGAAGTCCAGGTAATTTCTGACTGCAATGGGAAATTGGCCATTTTTACAGCAGATAAAAACATGTTTACAGCCTGGTACAAATGATGGCTTTGGTGCCTATAGCCATGATTAACCTTCATGACAACTGTGAGGGGGGTGAATTTTTTTATAACTCATCCATTTTGTTTTATTAAGTTATATTAAGTTTGCATAATTAAGGGTGTGGCCACTTGAGTGACAGCTAGGTCTCGCTGCTCGCTGTCTCGTCACCTCAACTGATTACGGCTTATTAGCCGATAAACTCGGCATATACATCGCATTTTTGTGTTGGTTAATGTTTCTTTACACAGTCACCTGCCTTTTGGAATTATTTCCTACATTTATCAGATGATATGGGATGCTGTGTGCACTTAATTGTGCTCACAAACCATTCACGTGGCCTCCGTTTCCCTGGTGAGTAAAGTTATATACTTGTATACCATCTCTATAAATGTGTGTGTTTTATTTAAGATCATTTATCATTTATAATTATCTTTAGAGCTGTAATGCCCTCCAGAATCTGACAGATTGATTAGCTGTAGGCTATAAAACAGTCATATGAAGCGTTGTCATACATTGTTATGCCTGGATTTCATCAATAGTCTTGCATTTACTAACACACACTATATCTGAAGTGTTTGGAAGTAATTTGCGTTTTCCTCCTGTTGAAAAAAGGCATAAGAACAATGCTTAGTGGCTCAATGTATTACTACAGTGTTTTTAAAAGTCTAAACACTTTATTGATATAGTGTACAACCAAGCACATGTGGTCAGAACACAAACGAGTCGCAGGTAATAAAGTATTAAGCGTTTCTCCCAAAGTAAGCTCTGTCTAAACCAGGTCCAAGCAAAATGCCAGCACGTGTCTGTAGCTCCGCTCACTCTCCGCCTCTTTGCCCTTGTTTGGTATCCCGCCGTGGGTGCGATGACGCGCGAACAAAATGGCGACGGTTGGCCGCGCCTACTTTTAGCTTAATTTGCGCTCTTCAGAAACCTATGGGTGACGTCACGGATACTCCGTCCATATATTTTACAGTCTATGGTCTATACAGAGGTAATCGGTTAGCTGGTAAGCATGAAAAGGAACGGTGCCATATTGCCTCATAGCATTAATTTTAAAGATGAAATGCTGCCATTTGTACCTCTGGCTATATATTTTGTGATCTCTAGAAATGTATATAGGGCTACATTTTCAGAACATATACAAAGTTGCACAAATGCTAAGACCTGAATAATGTTGTCAAATTCAATAGTGTTATTTGTTATAATATTTTACAGTATTGAAGTTGTAAATAAAACTTATAAGAAGAATATACTACTTAAAAAGAGTCTTATTTAATTTGATTTGACTTGAACATTTTTAATTTACTTGACTTTTTTAATTCACTTGAATTATTGAAATTTACTATCAATTTCTAAATGAGAATCGCAGTCAACCAAAAGTACAAGGAAGTACAAGTCACGGACTCACTCTCGTTCATGCATGAGCTGTAGAGTGTTTTGGCTTTCTTGAAGGCCTCTCTGTCATCCTTATTTTCCATCTCCAGAACTCCTGTGAGACATCAGTCAGCAAGCAACAAGATAAAAACCATTAGACGACTCCACATGAACCCAAAAAAAGCTGATGTTGAAGTACACACAAACCGACCCTTGAGCACAATCTCCAGCTCGTCTCGGAGGATGTTGAAGACGCTGTGGAGTGAGCTGGTTTCAGGAATGACGTGCCGCTCGATCCAGCCTCCGCAGGCATACTGATAAAAGTTTTGGCATGGGTCCACACTGGGGTCCATGTTCTGGAGCAGACGAGCCGCTGGATCAGTGGAAAAACAACAAGATGTGAGCCAAAAAACACAAGGTAAAAAAGAAAGTGTTTTCCATTAATATTGACACCCTTTGGTAAATTTAAAGGAGACCTATCGTACAAAATCACTTTAATAAAGGGTTTAAGGAGTGAATATAGCCAGCGTATAATAATAAAAAATAAGTAATTACATTTTTTATAATCACGTAATCATATAAACAGTCTGCAGAAACACTTTGACTTTTGTACGTGTGATCAGAAAGGGAAAGCCCTGCTCATTAGTGATGATCTCTCCCTCATTAAGATGTAGACAGCCCTGAGTGAGAAGCAGCCATCCACCATAGGAGTTTTCACCCGCTGTAGATAATGTCAGCGACTGATGCTGTGTTCACACCAGACGCAGCATGTGCGAATAAATTGTGCTATTCGCACGTAAATAGACACGTGAACATTTTGAGTTTACTTACTTCATTCGTGCATCAAATTCACTTCACAATAGATGCAGATTCTTGTCATGGACAGGGCTTCTGTCTGCCCGGTAACTCTAGTTTGATTGCTAACATGGATTTTATTGAGGGAGTAGCTGTGCTTCATGTGCTTTAGGAAGGCTGAAAAACAGCGTAGATTTGTTTGGCACCATGTTTGAGTCCACTAGATCCTTTCAGAGGTGCACCCAGCTCTGTGAGATTATCAACTCCTTCAAAAACTATACCTGGATGATGGAAGCTTTCAGCGGTGCTTCAGACTGAGCTGAGTCCAGTTTGATGAGCTGTGCAGCGCGAATGTTCGCTTAACTTTGGATAAAAGCGTCTGCTAAATGACTAAATGTAAATGTAAATGTAAGTTCTGATTTTTCAACTCGAGTGATTCCTGTGTTAAGCGTCATTCATACGAATCGCATCATGCACACCATCTCATTCACGGAAATCGCGCTCCAGGATGTCTATTCGCATCTTTGCATTGATTTAACATGTAAATCACTCGCGCTTGACGCTCCATCCACGTCTGGTGTAAACAAACCGAATGTTTGAAAACACTCTTGTTTTGTTGACAAGAAAGGAAGTACAGTACGCTATTTATGTTATATACTAGAATACCATGTATGAGTTTTATTTTTGCTAATGTATTATTTTTGAGACTGATCTGGCTCCATATAAAAGGGTAAGTTTTAAAGAGTTATAAAACATATTTGTGGGGTATTTTAAACTGAAACTTCACATACGTATACACTCCAGAGACTTATTTTACAAGGGCGTAATAGGTGCCTTTAAGGCAGTAAAAAAATCAATGTTAAACCTTTTGATTTCCAATTAGCACGAATATTAAGATGCTTGCAATTGTTTTTTGTTTTTTCTTGAAATCCTTTCAAACAGCTTATGTTGATCTTGTTGAGGTCACGTTGGAGTTTCGAAGACTTTTTGACCTAAATACCTAACAAAACTTCTGTAGTTCTTCAGATCTTGGAGAGATTTTTAGCCACTCAAATTTACTCTCAGTGTGTTTGGACTTGATAGAAACCCGTCCTCTTCCAGGCTGATTCATAATACTTTCATGTTGGAGAAAGTTGTCATTTTTAGTTGTTGCTGTTTTCATAAAGCAACTAGGGCTGCACAATATATATCAAACAAGTATTGTTGTTGTCATAATATACACAAAATATATCTGTATCTGTATTATGTGTATTTATTTTATGTGCTAAGATGAAATACATTTTAGGTGGTCTAAAATTAATGTTGCATTAAGGCTGTTTATGCAAGTTTTATGCAAATTGCTACATTTCTGTTAATATTTTGATAATTTTTTGTACATTTTTCACAGCGTTTTTTGCTCATTGTTACTCAAAAAAAGACTTGTTCAACTGCTTGTTTAAACGACTGATTTAAAATGAATTTAATCAATACAATTCTTAAGTTTTTTGGGGATAACTTAATTGATTTATGTTCAATCCACTTAATTTGTAAACAAATATTAAGTTAATTTAATCGATTGGTGTTGGGACAAAAAAAAGAAGCATTTTTACAGGGCAATAACGCCAATATTAGTAACTGTTCTGTAAATAAGTGACTTTATGAGTAACTTACCGGCAGTGACACACTGTGGGGTTGTACAGACATTGCTGTCGGCGTCTGATCGATATTTCAGCCCTTTTGTGATGTGGTGAGATAAACATGAGTGAGTTTGAACACAACATAATGCACTTAAATAACACACATGCAGACTAATGTCTTATAGTGAGAGCTTATATGGCAGGCCCTTTTAACATTTAATCTACACATAAACTCTGAATGCTTTGCCCTTCTGTGAGTTGTTGCAAAATATTTCCCAAATGATGTTTAACAGAGCAAGGAATTTTTCACAGTAATATTGTTTCTTCTGGAGAAATTCTTATTTGTTTTAT
>NC_079445.1:41396392-41453892 GCF_903798145.1 Danio aesculapii | reverse complement strand
CGCGTATAAACACATATGTGTGTGATGTGTGGATACCCGCATAGACCCAAGATTCTCACAGAAATCAGTCAAGTTTGGTGAAGGAATAATCATGGTTAGGGGTTACATTCAGTATGGGGGTGTGCGAGAGATCTGCAGAGTGGATGGCAACATCAACAGCCTGAGATATCAAGACATTTGTGCTGCCCATTACATTACAAACCACAGGAGAGGGCAAATTCTTCAGCAGGATAGCGCTCCTTCTCATACTTCAGCCTCCACATCAAAGTTCCTGAAAGCAAAGAAGGTCAAGGTGCTCCAGGATTGGCCAGCCCAGTCACCAGACATGTACATTATTAAGCATGTCTGGATTAAGATGAAGGAGGAGGCATTGAAGATGAATCTGAAGTATCTTGATGAACTCTGGGAGTCCTGCAAGAACGCTTTCTTTGCCATTCCAGATGACTTTATTAATCAGTGATTTGAGTCATTGCAGAGATGTATGGATGCAGTCCTCCAAGCTCATGATGGAGTCAGACACAATATTCATTCTGTTTCCACTGCAGCATGACCACATATTCTATACTGGACATTATTTCTGTTCAGTGACAAGACTTTAGTCTAAGCAAAGTCAGACCTTACTGTCCTAATGAAATCATTAAAAATCAAGACATCATCATATTTTATTTGGTCAAATAAGTGTAATCTAGAGGCCTTTGCCTTTCATATAAGCCACTTCTGATACCAAATGATCAACTAGAAGTCAAGTTATTATTTGTTGTTCCTAAAACTTGGGTAGGCGACAAGACTTTTGTCAGGTAGTGTATGCAGTTGTAATGAAAAATCAAGGTTATTCCACCACATATTAATTTCTTGTCTCTTCTGAAGTGATAAAACTACAGTATCAGCATCTGAAAACTTTTTGTTATTTGGACTAATCGCCATAAACAAAAATACTCAAACATCTTATTGATAAACAAAATTCCAGTAATGTTGTCTGTGTAAGATCTATAGCATTGCTAGCATTTCTCTTCTGGTTGGTTGCCATGCAGGCTGTTGTTATTTAGGTTGCCAAAGTGTAACACTTAAAGGTGGTTTGCTAATAGTATTAGCATAAACTCCCAAAGCTCCTATTCATTAACAGTCTTTATTTCACCTCACAGCCCCTGTTAAACAGAGGCAGTCCAGTAAATCTGAACGCAGGTTAATGTCTGCCGGCCTCTCATTATTCATAGGCCAGGTGGACTGAAGATCGCGGCGCGGTCGGGGAGCTGGCAGGAACTGACATCAGCTTGGCAGGGAAGTGAGCTTCACTCCCACCGGTGTCAGATTGAAATGGCACGCTGCCCATACTCATTACCAGCCTGATTAACCACTGTAATTAGCTGATATTAGAGAAAGCGAGAGCCACCGGTGGTGGCGATCAGCACCGGTGCAGAACTGCCCAGCTGTCCATATCAGTTAGCCCATCATAACACAAGTCCAGGGATAAATGCTAGAGACCAGAATAGAATGAGAACAACCTTTAGCTCACAACAGGGAACACGGGTGAATGGCTGCTAATTACGGCGTCCATTAAAGATGATGAAGTTCTGCTGGCTGATCTCTGCTCGGGTTTAGATAGCGAGAGAAACAAGATGGTTTTCTGTGCTGTGTTTGCTGGTAACACTTTACAATACAGTGTTTGTTAGAATTAAAGGGATAGTTCACACAAAAATGAAAATGTACTCAATATTTACTCTTCCTCAAGTGGTTCCAAACTTTAATGTGTCTCTTTAGTCTGTTAAACACAAAAGAAGATATTATGAAGAATGCTGACAACATAACCATTCACTTCCTTAGTAGGGAAAACAAATACCATGGAAGTCAATGGTGCAACATAGGCTCAATCTGAAAACGTAGCCCTATATACATTTCTGGAGATCGTGAATTATGTAGCCAGAAGTGCGTACGGCTGCATTTCATTTTTAAAACAAACAATACGGGGCGATATGATGCCATTCCTTTTCACACTTACCAGCTGATCGCTTGTTTGGACGGCTTTCCTGCTGTTACCAGTTTGTCCGGTCTCTTACAGCATACAATGGCGAATTTGAGACGCAGAGAGGAGTTGACCTCGATGACGGGGTTCAAGTTGGCGAAGAACGGTTCCAGAAAGCAGATAAGACAAAAACAAAAGCCAAAGAATCAAATAAACAAATAAAAAACAGCGTGAGAATATGGTAAAATCTGATAATGTGGAAAAAATCAGGGGGCTTTTCTATTTCTGGATCGCTTTTCAAAACACCGTTGGTCGGTCAGTCAGTCAACAGTGGCCTCTGGTGGAGAACAGCAGGCACAAATAGTACTCGCGAGAGAAATCTGGAATCGCAAAAAGTGTACACAGCGGCCTCTGGTGGATTCACGAAATCAAAATCTGCAATAAAAACTTACCTCCAGGGACATATTTGGCGCTCTCCAAAAATGTATATAGTAGTGCGTTTTCAGAGTGAGCCTGGGTTGCAACGGTTACAGGTTTCTGACATTCTTTAACATATTTTATTTTGGGTTCAACAGTAGAAAAAAACTCATAAAGGTTTGAAGGGTAAATGTTTTTTTGTTCATTCTTAGGTGAACAATCCCCTTAATTCAACATAGGCTCATTCTAAAAACGTAGCCCTATATACATTTCTGGAGATCGTGAATTATGTAGCCAGAAGTACGTATGGCTGCATTTCAATTTTAAAACAAACAATACAGGGCGATATGACACCATTCCTTTTCACACCTACCAGCTGATCGCTTACCTCTGTATGGACGGCTTTCCTGCTGTTACCAGTTTGTCCGGTAGCTTGCAGCATATGTTGATGGATTTGAGATGCAGAGAGGAGTTGACCTCGATGACGGGGTTCAAGTCGGCGAAGAACGGTTCCAGAAAGCAGATAAGACAAAAACAAAAGCCAAAGAATAAAATAAACGAATAAAAAACAGGGTGAGAATATGGTAAAATCTGAAAATGTGGTAAAAATCACGGGGCTTTTTTATTTCTAGATCGCTTTTCAAAACACTGTTGGTCCGTCAGTCAGTCAACGGTGGCCTCTGGTGGATTCATGTGAGAACAGCAGGCACGAATAGTACTCGCGAGAGAAATCTGGAATCGTAAAAAGCGTACACAGCGGCCTCTGGTGGATTCGTGAAATCAAAATCTGCAAAAAAAACTTACCTCCAGGGACATATTTGGCGCTCTCCAGAAATGTATATGGGGGTGCGTCTTCAGAGTGAGCCTGGGTTGCAGCGGTTACAGGTTTCTGACATTCTTCAACATTTTATTTTGGGTTCAACAGTAGAACGAAACTCATAAAGGTTTGAAGGGTAAATATTTTTTTTCATTCTCAGGTGAACTATCCCCTTAATTCAACATAGGCTCATTCTGAAAACGTAGCCCTATATACATTTCTGGAGATCGTGAATTATGTAGCCAGAAGTACAGCTGCATTTCGTCTTTAAAACGAACAATATGTGGCGATATGACACCATTCTTTTTCACACTTACAAGCTGATCGCTTACGTCTGTATGGACGGCTTCTGGAAAATCTGGAAATGTGGTAAAAATCAGACGAGGGCTTTTCTTTTTCTGGATTGTTTTTGAAAATTGTTGGTTGCGTTTAGGGAAGAGGGTGGGCACTGGTCAATCTATAAAATTGGTTGGGTTTAGGGAAGGAGGTGGGTGGGTCAGTCGATTGGTCAGTCAGTCAGTCAGTCAAAAGCGGCCTCTGGTGGATTTACGAAGAACAGCAGGCGCAAATGGCACTCTGGAGAGAAATTTGAGATCTTAAAAAGCGTACACAGTGACCTCTCGTGGATTTGCACAAACAAAAACTGCAAAAAATGTACCTCCTGGGACGTATTTCACGGGCTCCAGAAATGTATATAGAGGTACATTTTTAGAATGAGGTTGGTTTAAATAATGTGCCAGCTCACATTAAAGTTTCTAATTTAGTTTTGGAGGTCTACTTCAATAGGTTTACAACCATCAAAGGTCAAAATACAGTATAATTGATCTCCTAATATCCATTGCTGGATCAGCTCCATTCTCTCAGTCTCTGAAACAGTTGGTTTAAGGATCTGATCTCTCTAAACTCCCCCCTCCGAGAGCCTGCTCTGGTCAGATCACCCAGTCTGTTGTGATGTATCTCTTTGCACAAATCTATCCAGACTGCAGAAATATGTATTCTCTAAACCATTTGCAGCTGTTCTTTTTATCCCTTAATAAAGAACAATTCAATTGTGTTGTCTGTTTATAAATATTATGTTGTTTGTAAATCTTAGAATAAATGTCAGCCTGGCCCTAATAACCGATATTTGTGAAATTAAATAGCAATAAACATAATCAAATTATTAATAATAATTTTTAGAGCAACAATAGTACATTTCACCCTTTGGGCACTAATAAAACTTTAATATATTATGAAAGAAAACAAACAATGCGATTTATAAAAATTAAAAATTTCATTGTAATTATTTATTTAACTACTAACATAAATAAATTTTATGGATGGTACTTACTATGTGATTAGGGTTAGAATATGGGTTATGTTAAGGTTAATTGCATGCAATTATAATTAATAATAAACTTAAATAAATATAAATGAATAAAAGAACACTGACACCTTAAAATAAAGGGTTATCAAATTTGTTTTTATCAAAAAATTCAAAAGTCCTATAGGGTTAATATCAACCCAGGCTCATTGTGGATACGTACCCAGGTCTACATTTCTGGGGACAGCGAAATACGTAACCGAATGTTCATCTGCTCGCTGTTTTTGCAAATCCGCCAGAGGCCGCTGTGTAAGCTTTTATTTGTGCATCGTCTTCTCACATAAATCCACCAGAGGGTGCAATATACACTTTAGTTGACCAGGCCAGCTTGCTGTCGACCGACTGACCCACCCACCAACTAAACCCAACCTATAGTGTTTTCATAAAGCAATCTAAAAAAAGAAAAGCCGTCACGGCCACGTCATTTCACTACATTTTTAGCCAGCTGTTCATTTATTTGTTTTAATTATTTTTATTATTGCTTTACCTGGTTTCTGGAACCCTTCTCAAATCCCGTCATCATGGACAACTCAGCTCCATGTCACAAGTCCAAACTGGTAACACTGATAAAGCCGACCGTACGAAGGTAAGCAGTCAGCAGTAGCATTAAAAAAAAACAACAGACGGCGTTGGCTGCATCATACTAGCCCGTAACGTTTATTTTAAAGACGAAATGCAGCCAGACATACTCTACGTCTGGCTACATAATTTGCACTCTCCAGAAATGTAGACAGGAGTGCATATCCACAATGATCCTGTGTTGGTTAATATACATGTAAACCTTACCAAATTATATATATTTTACACTATAAATTCTGTTTATTTTGCCTGTACTTATATTATTAAACTTTCCAAACTACATTTTTAAATCAATTCATCATGGCGTCGAATAATCGTCGAAAACCTAATTCACTGAATTGGGTCAATGATGCAATTTTTTAAATAACAAAAGGTTAAATAAAAAAAGCACTCCACTGACAGGACTGACATTTTCACACTTGGTAACCCTAGCCCTATAACTCTTACCCTAATAATGTTAAATATTGTGCATGCCTATTAAACACTTGGGTCAAACAAAGTATGTCATAAGCAGACAGGTAGCCAAGTGCATTACGGGTTATTTACCTGATATCTGTACGTACAAGCATTCCACTGTGCTGAAAATAGCATCTTCTCAACATGAAAACAACACCAAAAATCTTCCAAGCCTTACATACAACTAGTGTTTGAGGGTCAAATTAGACATTGTTTATGTGCCACCAATCAAAAACAGAGACTGGCAATATGCAAGGTTTGTTAAAAAGCTATGTAGGTTTGTACAGGAAATAAGCCTTGTATTACTGACAGCTTGTTTTAAGGAGACAAGAATGCTATTTATTGTGTACTTTGACCTTTCAACCTTTACGTTCACAAACAGCAATAGTGCATGCCAAATGAAAGCCTATATGCAGTGTACAGTAGAAGTATTGTTCATTGTCAGTTCATGTCAGCTAATGTTCTATGTTCTGCACAGAGAGATTGTTTTGCTTCATAAGACCTCAATGTATCATTGGGAGTCAAGAGCATTTAGTCGTGCCTGTATTTTTTATAGACTCCAATTTAAGAAGTTATTAGTTTGCTTTACTTAAAAAAGTGAGTAAGCCCATTGCTTTTAAAGCGATTAGTTGACTTGACTTAAAAAAGCAAGTAAACCTGTGGCTTTTAATGTGATTAGTTGACTTTACCTTAAAAACGAGTAAATCCGTTGCTTTTAAAAAGATTAGTTGACTTTACTTTAAAAAGTGAGTAAATCTATTACTTTAAAAGAGAGATTAGTTGACTTTACCTTTAAAAAATGAGTAAACATGTTGCTTTAAAAGCGATTAGTTGACTTTACCTTTATAAAATTAGTAAACATGTTGCTTTAGAAGCGATTAGTTGACTTTACTTTAAAAATTGAGGACGCCTGTTGCTTTAAAAGTGATTAGTTGACTCATCCTTACAAAAGAGAGTAAAAGTGATTAGTTGACTTTACTTTAAAAAGTGAGTAAATCTGTTGTTTTTAGAGCGATTAGTTGACTTTACCTTTAAAAAAGTGAGTAAACCTGTTGCTTTAAAAGCGATTAGTTGACTCAAACTTACAAGTGAGTAAACCTGTTGCTTTAAAAGCGATTAGTTGACTTTACCTTTAAAAAGTGAGTAAACCTGTTGCTTTAAAAGCGATTAGTTGACTTTACCTTAAAAAGTGAGTAAACCTGTTGCTTTAAAAGCGATTAGTTGACTTTACCTTAAAAAGTGAGTAAACCTGTTGCTTTAAAAGCGATTAGTTGACTTTACCTTTAAAAAATGAGTAAACCTGTTGCTTTAAAAGTGATTAGTTGACTTTACCTTTAAAAAGTGAGTAAACCTGTTGCTTTAAAAGAGAGGTTGGTTGACTTTACCTTAAAAAGTGAGTAAACCTGTTGCTTTAGAAGCGATTAGTTGACTTTAACTTAAAAAGTGAGTATAGCTGTTTCTTTTAAAGCGATTAGTTGACTTTACCTTCAAAAGTGAGTAAACTTGTTGCTTTTAAAGCGATTAGTTGACTTTACCTTAAAAAACAAGTAAATCTGTCGCTTTTAAAGAGATTAGTTCACTTTACTTTAAAAAAGTGAGTCAATCCATTGCTTTTTAAAGTGATTTGTTGACTTTACTTTAAAAAAAACAGAGTAAATACATTACTTTTAAAGCGATTAGTTGACTTTACTTTAAAAAAGTGAGTAAACCTATTGCTTTTAAAGCAATCAGTTGACTTTACATCAAAAAGTGAGTAAACCCATTAAAGCGATTAGTTGACTTTACTTTAAAAAAGTGAGTAAACCTGTCACTTTTAAAGAGTGATTAGTTGACTTTATTTTTAATAAAATATGAGTAAATCCATTGTTTTTAAAGCGATTAGTTGACTTTAAAAAGCAGAAAAAACCTGTTGCTTTTAAAGTGATTAGTTGACTTTACTTTAAATAAGTGAGTAAACCCGTTGCTTTTAAAGTGATTAGTTGACATTACTTAAAAAGTGAGTAAACCCGTTGCCTTAAAATTATTAAGTAAATGAATTCTGTGTATAATTATAATAATTAAGTCAACTTAACTGTTCCAAGGTACAGTGGATTTACTCACTAAAGTAAAGTCTTGTTGCTTTTAAGGCAATGGGTTTACTCGCTTTTTTAAGTAAAGTCAAGTAATCACTTCAAAAGCAATGGGTTTAGTATTTTTTTTACTAGTGTTTACTCACAAGTAAAGCAACTAACTGCATTTGTAAACAGTAGTTTGTTTCAAAATGCAATTAACCAACTTGCATTTACAGATTCTTTAAGGACAGAAGTTTCAGCTAAAAAATCTTGGTCACACTTCATTTTAGGAGAGATTTTTCACTGTTAATAAACAACTTTTGTCTCAATAAACCCCTAATATCCTAAGGTAATAAGCCACTAGTTAATAATGAGAATTAGTACTCAAACTAAAATCGTGTCTGATGTTCTACTCAAGAAAAAAGTCATTTGTCATTTCAGATGTTCTGGGCTTTAATGGATGGACTGATTGTATTGTGAAATGTGGACATTGCATAATGTGTTGATCTAAATGCCTTAAATGAATAATAATAACAAGCATCTGCAAAAGTGAAATAATAATTTGGACACAATTAATATATATTTTAAACAAGGACAATTATTACTCTGAGCACAAAATATTGCAATAAATATTAGTTCATCAGTCCGAGACCTCATTTAAATAATGGGCTTTTAGCAAATATCAGTTAAGCTGCTCTTTTAAGATACAAGTTCCACCTTAACAGCTTAATTAAAAAGCTTTCAAAGCTTGTTTTTCTAGGTTCCTAATCATTGAGACAGTGAAGTATTTACCTGAGCGTACTCAATCCTCGGTCTTACACAGCATGGCAAATAAATCTCTAATGACTGAATTTGTTCTCCCTGCACTGGTACACAATTAGACACGTTTTGCCGAGAAAAGCCGAGTCCTCAGTCTGTTCCCAGGTGCCTGAACATTCAAATGACAAGCCATGGAGCCAGTAATAAGTGCAAGCAGACATCTGAGACCCAGAGCATTCATCTGTGCTTTGTGTCACATTAGAGGCCGCAGGTTCCCGAATCAGCTTCAGCTCACGGGCAGAAGCACGACTCCACATTATCTGAGAGGTTTTATTTTAATAAGGGAGCTCAAGATTAAAGTGCAAAGGCGGACGAGTCGGCTTGGAAATTCTCTTGATTGTTATGTTTAATGAACGAGCATCTTGCTTCCAGGAAAGCACCGATGCACGGCAGCATGTATTAATGTCAACACTCAAGCAAATGCTCTTTAAATGGCAACAATCAAACTAGATTTGGACATTTCCTGGGGAAAAGTGAGTGGTGTGTGTTTGTATAAAAGTCATGAGCATGAAGCTGGGATGTTGTGAGATGGTTGCTAGATCAATGGTTTCAATTTGACTTTTACTTCAGTTTATATTTTTGTGCATTTTATCATCAGCCAGGTGAAAAAAATTTACATCATACATAACATACACCTGACAAAAGTCCTGTCGCCTATCCAAGTTTTAGGAACAACAAATAATAAATTGACTTCTAGTTGATCATTTGGTATCAGAAGTGGCTTATATGAAAAGCAAAGGCCTCTAGATTACACTTATTTTACCAAAATATAATATGATCAGGCCTTGATTTTTAATGATTTCATTAGGACAGTAAGGTCTGACTTTGCTTAGACTAAAGTCTTGTCACTGAACAGAAATAATGTCCAGTATAGAATATAAAGTCATGCTGCAGTGGAAACAGAATGAATATTGTGTGTGACTCTATCATGAGCTTGGAGGACTGTATCCATACATCTCTGCAATGACTCAAATCACTGATTAATAAAGTCATCTGGAATGGCAAAGAAAGCGTTCTTGCAGGACTCCCAGAGTTCATCAAGATCCTTCAGATTCATCTTCAATGCCTCCTCCTTCATCTTAGCCAAGACATGCTCAATAATGTTCATGTCTGGTGACTGGGCTGGCCAATCCTAAAGCACCTTGACCTTCTTGGCTTTCAGGAACTTTGATGTGGAGGCTGAAGTATGAGAAGGAGCGCTATCCTGCTGAAGAATTTGCCCTCTCCTGTGGTTTGTAATGTAATGGGCAGCACAAATGTCTTGATACCTCAGGCTGTTGATGTTGCCATCCACTCTGCAGATCTCTCGCACACCCCCATACTTATTGTAACCCCAAACCATGATTTTTCCTTCACCAAACTTGACTGATTTATGTGAGAATCTTGGGTCTATGTGGGTTCCAGTAGGTCTTTTACCTTGTGGCACTTTTCCAAATGATCAACTAGAAGTCAAGTTATTATTTGATGCTCTTACAACTGGAATCAACGACAAGACTTTTGACAGTCAGAATTATTCGCTCTTCTGTGATTTTCTTTTTGTTTTTCTTTTTCAAATATTTCCCAAATGATGTTTAACAGAGCAAGGATTTTTTCACAGTAATATATTTCTTCTTATTTGTTTTATTTTGGCTAGAATTTTGGCTTAGTGCTGTCAAACGATTAATCGCAATTTATAGCATCCAAAATAAAACTTTTATTTACCATAGACCATTAAAAAATATATGAATATATGTGTACTGTGCATATCTAAATTAAAGAGCCCCTATTATGGGTTTTTGAAAATGACCTTCCATGTAGTGTGTAACACAGCTTGAAGTGAAGTGAAATATCCAGCTAAGGCTTAAATCTGAAAGTGTGCCATGCTTAAAACTATTGATTCATCTATAAAAGAGTCGACTCAGTGGTTTGAAAAAAAATCGCTGTTGTAACGAGTCTTTAGCCAAGTCGCCGTGACATCGATACAGAACTTAAGCCCCATCCATTCGTTGCATGCTCAGACCCGGGAAAATTAAAACCCCCGGCCCCGCCCACAAATACTGTAGAAAGAAAAAAGAGGAAGACAGATCTGTAGCAGATCCTTATCCAGATGCTTTAATGCATTCCCGCACTAGGCTCACACATACACTCTGCACTACTTCAACAATGTTGATAACAGTGTTACCAACTTTTTCTAATGAAAAAGCTAAAGCCTGCCCGAAAAGTAGCTAAATGTTGCCAGATGACGTAATGCACTAATTTTCATATCAGTGACGTCATCGTGTAGTATCTGACTAGGGTAAGCCTGTCATGTCTTTACTCTCTGAGGCGCCTTGTTTTATATTAGATTAAAACATTACATCCAGATGCCCAATAAATAGGTTATTATTAACGTATTACTTTGCGTGATGACGTCACTGCGTAATCACAACTCAAAACAACATCTTTATGTTGTATACAAAATAATTAATGTTTTCTCAAATTGACTGGCCATCTCAGCTAAAACATGATGTGAAATATGTCCATTTAGATTTGTGTGAAAAATATAGTTGACTATTTGTAAAATACAAACACTTATTGTTAAGAATTGTTTAATTTTAAAAATAAAACTAATAATGAACAGTTACATTCTTTTAAACAATCACAGCTTGTGTACTTACTCTTTTTAACTTGTGAAATTAACACATTTGTGAAAGTGACAACAATTATAGCACTACTGGAATTTATAAATTACCAACAATTGAACATATTAACAAATATCGGTAAATTAACAGTTATGAAAAACAATCTGAGCTAGCAATTTACTCTACTGAGTGAAGCCTGCAGCCGCTGCTCTTTTGAATCACTTTTTAAAAATTGTTAAATGTAGCCAAATGAGTGTTAAAAATTGCTAAATGTGTTGCTAGGGTAGTATGAAAAGTTGCTAAATCTACCAATAAAATTGCTAAGTTGGCAACACATGGTTGATAAGCGGTGGTGGGCATTTCTCTCACGCTGAACGCAGTCGACCGATCACAACAGACTGGTTCATCGGACCAGTCAGTAGTATTTGTACACAGTATACACACATTATGTAACCACAAATACCACAAATTTGATTTAGGATACGATTAATCATGATTATATACTGTTGAAGTCAGAATTATTTGCCCCCCTGTTTATCTTTTTTCCCCAACTTCTGTTTAACGGAGAGAAGATTTTTTTTTTCAACACATTTTTAATCATAATAGTTTTAATAACTCATTTCTAATAACTGATTTATTTTATCTTTGCCATGATGACAGTAAATAAGATTTGACTAGATATTTTAAAGACACTTCTATACAGCTTAAAGTGACATTTAAAGGCTTAACTAGATTAACTAAGTTAACTAGGCGGGTTAGGGTAATTAGGCAAGTTATTTTTAAGGTCAAATATTTTGACCTTAAAATGTTTTTAAAAAAAATAAAAACTGCTTTTATTCTAGCCAAAATAAAACAAATAAGACTTTCACCAGAAGAAAAAATATTATCAGACATACTGTGAAAATTTCCTTGCTCTGTTATATATTATGAACTATTTAAAAAAGAAAGAGAAATTCAAAGAGGGGCTAATAATACTGACTTCAATTTTATATATATATATATATATATATATATATATATATATATATATATATATATATATATATATATATATATATATATATATATATATATATATGGCTGATGATATGCTTTAATGTATGCTATTTTTCTTTGCGTGCACTTAAATAATGTACCTTTTATTGTGGAGCCAATTTATTATACGATAATCCAGAAATCCCCTTAAATTAATGTCAAAATAATCAAAGCTTCAGATAATCAGAATGCATTTCCATATGTGTTACACAAATATATGCACAACGCTGTCAAATTAGCATAACAAATCAATGTAACTTACTGTGATGACTTGAGTTATAGATAAGGAATTGCATGCTGGAGGTGATGGACACGAATGCTGGAGACGTCCGTCTTTTGTGCGAGCAGCAGTGGGCAGATTGATGTTTTCTGGTCATGGTGTGGTGACCTGCCCTGCAATCACACAGTCCTGATCGACTGCTCCGTTCCCTTCAGGAGATTTACTGCTCCAATTCAGCACATCAGACCAGGAACAGAAGGTGCAAAACAAGGAGACGGCGATAGGCCATCAGTCATGGTACAACCTGTAATCAGAACATAACTTTGTGTTCGGCCAATTAGCTGGTGAATAATAATGAATTAAACTCGCCAGGGTTTTAAATCTAATCTTATGGGTTAAGCTGTGTAAGCTGAGCGCACAAAATATTGTGAATTCGGTCAGTATTGACCATGTTTATTTAGAAATTCTTAGTGTTGTTGGTCAGATTGGGAATTAAAATGTGATCAAAAAGATATGAACTTTACATTTCTTTTGTCTGACATAATCAAACCTCATTCTTATTTCATCCCCTCCAGTCATACACTGCAAAAAATATTTCCTTAACTAGTGTTATGCAAGATACTGATGCAAAACGGCTTAAGATATTAAGTCTTGTTTGCTTCATAAATAATCAAGTGAGTTTCTGCTTGAAGCAAGGAGCAACTTAATTCCAAAAGGAAACCAAGGTTAAATTTTTTTACTCCATCCAAAGTTTGTTTTGGTTTTAAAGAGACAGTTCACCCAAAAACGTTTCCCTTTTTACAAACCAGTACGAGTTTCTTTCATCTCAAAAACAAAAATGAAGATATTTTGAAGAATGTTGTTGGTTTCCATATAATTCTTTCCTATTATGGAAGTTAATAGGAACCGTCAACTTTTGCAACACTCATTGTGGATACAGACTCATTTTGCTGGCTTATTGTGGATACGTACACAGGTCTACATTTCTGTAGACTTCAAAATGTGTACCCAGACATACGTCTTGCTGCATTTCGTCTGTAAAACGAATGCTATGGGATGATTCTGGTTACTGGGCATTCTTCAAAATATCTTCTATTGTGTTCTAAAAACTTTATTGAGAACTATCCCTTTAAACAAGAAAATCTCCCTTCATTTTGATTTAATTCTTCTTATGGCGGTGCAGTGGAGTCGCCTCACAGCAAGAAGGTCATTGGGTTGAGCCTCGGCTGGGTCAGTTGGCATTTCTGTGTGGAGTTTGCATGTTCTCCCCATGTTGGCGTGAGTTTTCGTAGTGTATATGCGTGAATGAGAGTGTATGGTGTTTTCCAGTGATGGGGTGCAGCTGGAAGGGCATCCGCTGCGTAAAACAAATACTGGATAAGTTGGCGCTTTGAATCAATGAATGAATAACATTCTTATCTTATGTCATTTTGTTCCTTAAATAAAGGTATTGATTGTGATTTAACAATAGTTAGATATTTAGAACAGAAAACAAGACAAAAAGACTGCTGAGAAAATAACTTTAAAGATGTGAAGACAATTAAAATAATGTGCTAATTCATGTACTCACCAGCCACTTTATTAGGTACACCTTACTAGTACCAGGTTGGACCCCCTTTTGCCTTCAGAAATGCCTTAATCCTTTGTCGCATAGATTAAACAAGGTACTGGAAATGTTTCTTAGAGATTTTGGTCCATATTGACATGATAGCATCACACAGTTGCTGCAGATTTGTCGGCTGCTCATCCATGATGTGAATCTCCCGTTCCACCACATCCCAAAGGTGCTTTATTGGATTAAGATATGATGACTGTGGAGGCCATTTGAGTACAGTGAACTCATTGTCATGTTCAAGAAACCAGTCTGAGATGATTCACGCTTTATGACATGGTGTATTATCCTGCTGGAAGCAGAAATCAGAAGATGGGTACCCTGTGGTCATAATAGGATGGACATGGTCAGCAACAATACTCAGGTAGGCTGTGGTGTTGGCATGATGCTCAATTGGTACTAATGACCCTAAAGTATGCCAAGAAAATATCCCCGCACCATTAAACCACCACCACCAGCCTGAACTGTTGATACAAGGCAGGATGGATCCATGCTTTCATGTTGTTGATGCCAAATTCTGACCCTACCATCCGAATGTCACAGCAGAAATCGAGACTCATCAGACCAGGCAACGTTTCTCTAATCTTCTGTTCTACAACTTTTGGTGAGCCTGTGTGAATTGTAGCCTCAGTTTCCTGTTCTTAGCTGACAGGAGTGGCACCCGGTGTGGTCTTCTGCTGCTGTAGCTCACCCGCCTCAAGGTTGGACGTGTTGTGCGTTCAGAGATGCTCTTCTGCAGACCTCGGTTGTAACAAGTGCTTATTTGAGTTACTGTTGCCTTTCAATCAGCTGGAACCAGTCTGGCCATTCTCCTCTGACCTCTGGCATCAACAAGGATTTGCGCTCACAAAACGGTTCCATCAATACAATTCTTTCATGTTGTCTCAACACACATGTATTAAGTTCAACTTAATAGTTTTTACCAATTTAAGTTGATTGAACATAAAACAATAAAGTTGTCCCAAAATAAACCTTAAAAATCATGTTGTTTCAACTCATTTTAATTAAGTAGTCTGAACAAGCAGCAAAAGTTTGAGTGTAGAAAATATGTGAAGCTACCAAACGAAACATTGACCTATTTTCAGGATATATTCCATAGAAGTGTTTTGCCATTTAGCATGCTTTTTATCCAAAGTGACTCCAATTCTCCTACTAGAACAAAGTGCTTCTCTCAAGGATTCAGGGTCTAAACCCAAAACACTCGGGTTATTAGCCAAGATCTTAACCACTAAGCTGCACTTCCCAAGAGTGCCTTGCGGTAGCACTGTTAATCACATGCACAACAAAATAATTATGCTGTACTTTAGGCGCCTGCTAACCTGTTATTACTGCCCATGTTACCAAGGCAATGCGAGGAAGTGCACGAATTCCCTTGTGTCGTAGTTGACCCTCTCCAGAAAAAGCATGTGTTGGATTTTTCTTTAGCCTAATTACAGCCTCTTCACTGCTGTTTTACACTGATTTTTGATAATGGTCAAAGCAGCGCTTCAGAAAGTGAACCGTTGGACCTTGTAGCCCTGAGCTTGTCACCCATGAATGTTATATTCAGCTGGAGACTTACTCGGCTAATCCGTCTTATCTTAATGACATCCACCTTCTATCTGGCACATTGCAGAAACAATCGACCCAAAAGTCCTCTTTTTTATCAGCTTATTCAATATCAGGATACCTGTTCTCCAGCAAAACACCTCTGCTGACTTTATCAGCTCGACTCCACTATTTATCAGGGTTTTTTCAGAGTGACAAGTTCTGATGTTAATCCTAAGGATTTTGTAAATACTCCAGCAAGTGATCTACAACAGATACCGCTGTAGCAGCACAAAATAGAGGCAGAATTGCTTATAAACGGCTAGTTTTGAGAAATAATGTTGCGATTCTGATTTAAAAAAATTGTCAAACTGGAAACATAAACTCAGAATTTCATTCATTCATTCATTTTCCTTCAGCTTAGTCCCTTGTTTATCAGGGGTTGCCACGGCGGAATTAACCACCAACTATTCCAGCATATTTTTTACTCTGCGGATGTTCTTCCAGCCGCAAACCCTGTACTGGGAAACACCCATACACACTTTTTTAACACACACTCATATACTACGGCCAATTTAGGTCATCCAATTCACCTATAGCGCATGTGTTTGGACTGTCGGGGAAACCAAAGCACCCAGAGGAAACCCAAACTAACATAAGGAGAACATGCAACATGCCGGGACTCGAACCAGCGACCTTCTTGCTGTGAGGCAGAGGCAACTCAGAATTTCAAGGAGTATTTATATATAAAATATATACACACACACACACTCACAGGCCACTTTATTAGGTACGTATCCAGTGAGTGGCAGTTCTGTGTGTGCAAATGCCTCGTTGATGCCAGAAGTCAGAGGAGAATGGCCAGACTAGTTCCAGCTAATAGAAAGGCAACAGTAACTCAATTAGCCACTCGTTACAACCGAGGTATGCAGAACAGGAAACTGAGGCTACAATTCGCACAGGCTCACCAAAATTGGACAATAGAAGATTGGAAAAACGTCGCCTGGTCTGATGAGTCTCGATATCTGCTCATTTGGATGGTAGGGTCAGAATTTGACATCAACAACATGAAAGCATGGATCCATTCTGCCTTGTATCAGCGGTTCAGGCTGATGGTGGCGTAATGGTGTGGGGGATATTTTGGGGGCCCATTAGTACCAATTGAGCATCGTGTCAACACCGCAGCCTACCTGAATATTGTTGCTGACCATGTCCATCCCTTTATGACCACAGTGTACCCATCTTGATGGCTACTTCCAGCAGGATAACACACCATGTCATAAAGCGTGAATCATCTCAGACTGGTTTCTTGAACATGACAATGATTTCACTGTACTCAAATGGCCTTCACAAACACCATATCTCATTCCAATAGAGCTGGGATGTGATGGAACGGGAGATTCGTATTATGGATGTGCAGCCAACAAATCTTTTATTAACTAATGTTACCAAAGATGAGCTGAATAAATACTGTAATAAATGTGTTTTTTATTATTTGTTCATGTTAGTAAATATACTATCTAATACAACTTTATTGTAAAGTGTCACCCTTTTTTCTTCCCTAGAATGATGAGTTTATAGTTTGCAATTCTTACAATCTTTAGTAAAACAAAGAATACATGCAAGCCACATTCACCATAAGTTACTTGAATTGACTTCCATTTGTATAGACCTAATCACAATTTTGCTACCATGGTAATTGTAGTAAAACTGTGATTGTACAAAGAAAGTCAATGTGCCAAAAACATGTTTACTACTTTTTTCTACTATAAAAAACGTTGGTTCATTTTCGTAATGGAAGGTAGACTATCAAAGGAAGGCTATTATAGAATAATAGAGAGGACTATTAAGATGATGAAAGGCTAAACCCTGTCTTTTTCCCCCTCACCATATTTTATTAACGTATTATATTGAACATATCACATTATTGTGAATAAATATAGGTATAGGCTACTTGTTTTAAAGTTATTCTATATTTAAGGCCACCTAAGTGAATTGTGAACGCGTTCAGTGCTATCAGACTGTTGGGTAGCCTATAGAAATCATCATGACATTTGCTGACATGGTTGTAGGAAACAGCTTATACAAAACATTAATTTCAATGTTTAATATATGTACAATATATTAGAAGAAAATGTTCTCTCACAAGCTATTAGCATTTTAGCAATTAGCACGCAGTCGTAATTTAAATCAGACAAACACTGCCATCTGCTGGATAATATAATGCACAATCCTAGCACTGCAATTGCCAAAATGTTTATTTTTTAACTCTTTATTTTAACCTGAACACATTTCTTTAACATTTATGAGAAACTCAGTAACTGTTAATGTTTATAAGACCTGCAGTTGCTCCATTGCAACCTATTTTGAAGCATTCGCTATTTGCGTCTTGTTATCCATGTTTGTTTTTCCTCTCCTGTGATGAATGACTCCTCATTGATGAGCTATAAAGAATTCAAGCAGCATGCATTAATTGTCCACAGCACAAATTGTGCAGAGGGAAATTATAGGGACGGTTAGGGGTGACCTGACTCCATGACCAGCAGCGTTTATTGTTAATGGGATGCAACCACAGTCTGGATGCAACACAACAGTGCAGTGGTCACTCTAATGACAGTGCACTTGCTTGGACACATTAGAGACGTGCTCTGAATATGGAGAGATGATGATGATGTGCTGCACTGCAGGACGGCGTCCGTATCATTACTGTCCTCACATGCTGAGCTCTGATTACTGACATTACATCTGGACAGCACTGACTGAGACAGACTGAACACATCAAAACACATGCAATCAATGCACACACTTACAAAATAAGTGTGGATTCATTTAAGAGATTTACTGGTGGTTATTGTAAACAGGATTGGAGGCTGTAGGTTGTGTTTTGTTTCGGCTTCACTGTTTTCTTTTGATTTTGGTGTAAAAAAAATTAAGTGGAAATGAATCTTGAAATACCTGTTTTTTTTCACAAAATGCATTGATGTGGTCCTTCAAAACATAAAACTTCATTTTTTAAAAATAAAAATTTGAATATATACTACAGCTATGAAAATGATTAAGAAATCACTTTTTGAAATCATGTTTTGCATTAGCAAAATAAAATAAATTATAAACAAATAGCCCACAAATCTAATCAAAATTAAAGACTACAATTAATTAATATATCTATTCATTTTTGAGACAACACAATTGTAATGTTTTAATGGCAAATCAAATATGTATATAAAAAACATTTAATATATAATATATATATATATATATATATATATATATATATATATATATATATATATATATATATATATATATATATATATATATATATATATATATATAAATACACTTACCGGCCACTTTATTAGGTACACCTGTCTAACTGCTCGTTAACACAAATTTCTAATCAGCCAACCACATGGCAGCAACTCAATGCAATTAGGCATGTAGACATGGTCAAGACGATCTGCTGAAGTTCAAATCAAGCATCAGAATGGGGAGGAAAGCTGATTAAAGTGACTTTGAACGTGGCATGGTTGTTAGTGCCAGACGGGCTGGTCTGAGTATTTCAGAAACTGCTGATCTACTGGGATTTTCACGCACAACCATCGTTTACAGAGAATGATCCGAAAAGGAGAAAATATCCAGTGAGCGGCAGTTCTGTGGGCGCAAATGCCTTGTTGAGGCCAGAGGTCAGAGGTGAATGGCCAGACTGGTTTGAGCTGATAGAAAGGCAACTGTAACTCAAATAAGCACTCGTTACAACTGAGGTCTGGAGAAGAGCATTTCTGAACACACAACATGTCCAACCTTAAGGCGGATGGGTTACAGTAGCAGAAGACCACACCGGGTGCCACTCCTGTCAGCTAAGAACAGGAAACTGAGGCTACAATTCACACAGGGTCACCAAAATTGGACAATAGAAGATTGGAAAAACTTTGCCCTGTCTGATGAGTCTCGATTTCTGCTGCCACGTTCGGATGGTGGGGTCAGAATTTGGCATCAACAACATGAAAGCATGGATCCATCCTGCCTTGTATCAACGGTTCAGGCTGGTGGTGGTGTAATGGTGTGGGGGATATTTTCTTGGCACATTTTGGGCCCATTTCCAATTGAGCATTGTGTCAACGCCACAGCCTACCTGAGTATTGTTGCTGACCATGTCCATCCCTTTATGACCACAGTGGATCTTCTGATGGCTACTTCCAGGAGGCTAACACGCCATGTCATAAAGCGTGAATCATCTCAGACTGGTTTCTTGAACATGACAATGAGTTCACTGTACTCAAATGGCCTCCACAGTCATCAGAACTCAATCCAATAGAGCACTTTTGGGATGTGGTGGAACGGGAGATTCTCATCATGGATGTGCAGCCGACAAATCTGCAGCAACTGTGTGATGCTATCATGTCAATATGGACCAAAATCTCTGAGGAATATTTCCAGTAGCTTGTTAAATCTGTTCCACAAAGGATTAAGGCAGTTCTGAAGGCAAAAGGCGGTCCAACTTGATACTAGTAACCTGGTGTACCTAATAAAGTGGCCGGTGAGTGTACATCTAATAATATAAAATGTAATCTATAATAAATAAGCAGTAGGCTATAAAAGCTCAAATATTTTTCTAAAAAATAAAAATGGTGGTTAATTTTTTTTAATAAATGTATTTATAAAACGTAATTGTGTAAAAATTGGCAATGGCTATAGAAAATCAATGAAAACATTAAAACGCAAGTGAGATAGATAGATAGATAGATAGATAGATAGATAGATAGATAGATAGATAGATAGATAGATAGATAGATAGATAGATAGATAGATAGATAGATAGATAGATAGATAGATAGATAGATAGATAGATAGATAGGTGTGTGCGTGTGAGTGTGTGTGTGTGTGTCTCCCTTTAAACAAGCCAAGTGACCACACAGATGCATTGTGGGAAATATCCAGAGCCAATCACAGTGGACTGCGCATTGTTTGAGTTCAACCGTTGTATATGTTGACGGAAGTTCACGAGCTACTTATATATGTTATTTCACCATATTTTGCGCAACATCGTTTAATAATGTAACATTTATCCACCGGATATGTACAAGTACTGTATGCCGTTTAGTTTGACCCGCCAATGATGAATCGCGAGCTTAGCTTTTAACTGGTTGCTATGGCGACGGAATGGCGGCGCTCAATAAGCTCGACGCTTTGCGAAAGAAGAACAGAGATTTGTTGGAAAAACTCAAGAAACAAAGCGAAAAACTGCATCAGATGATCATCTCCGACTCTCAGGAGGAGGACAGAAATCTGAGCTCTGTCTGCGAATTATTTACCGCGCCTTTAAAAGAGAAAAACGGAGAGCAGCCGCCGCTGGCTTCAGCTTCTACAGCGTGGAAAACTATCCAAACATCTGGTCAGAATAATCAAACTTTTTTTCAGTTGAGCTATTATGTCATTTAAGTTGTATTAATTACACGTCAGGGTATTGTTTACAACTTATGACTTTAGTGTAAAGCCTGTAACGTTACAGGAATCTGCAATAGTTGAACAGTTTGCGAGACATTCTAAAACGCTTAACGTTATTGTGTAATAAAAGGTTAACGTGGCTTAATGTACCTAAACATTAACTAGAGAAACCCAAATTTCTGTCAAATTGTACTTGTAATTAACCCCAACTACTGTACTACTTGAGTCTCAATTCCATAGATAAAGTGAAAAACAGCACATTAAGAGTTTTCTCCCCCATTGAAAGTCTAGATAGTTCATAAGTAGTAATAATAGTTAAATAAATAGTTCTTAAAATAATTATGTCTGAGAACAAGGGCGACATGGTGGCTCAGTGGTTAGCACTGTCGTCTCACGGCAGGAAGGTCGCTGGTTCGAGTCCCGGCTGGGTCAGTTGGCATTTCTGTGTGGAGTCGGCATGTTCTCACATGTGGGTTTCCTTCAGGTGCTCTGGTTTCCCCCACAGTCTAAAGACATGCGCTATAGGTGAATTGAAAAAACTAAATTGGTCGTAGTATATGTGTGTACTTGTAGAGGGTGTTTTCCAGTACTGGGTTGCCTGGAAGGGCATTCCCTGTGTAAAACATGTGCTGGATAAATTGGTGGTTCATTCCGCTGTGGTGACCCCTGATAAATAAAGGGTCTAAGCAGAAGGAAAATCAATGAATGAATGTCTCAACATTTCACCACTTGAGATTTTCTGCTCTAAATGACAACATTTCCGTCTAAAATTGGGAAGAAATGTCACCAGTTGTCATTACAAAGTTTTTACAAGTTAGTAAAAAATTTTATTTTCTTTAAATTTATTAATAGGTTTGGTGACTTAAACATTATTTTGATAAATATATCTGTTTAATAAATCTGCTTTGTTTAAATGCACCAAAATACATTGCCTGTATTCACTGAGAAATAGATAAAAATATTCATTTTCAAGATCGGGTGTACTCAGTTATGCTGAGCACTGTGTAAAGATTTAAAATGACTATTTGAAGTACTTTGAGCCACCACTGTGATAATCAAATGATTCTTGTGTTAAATGTGGCAGACAAGATTATTTTGTATAGCCTTTTGTCTTTAGTAAATCATGGAAAATATGGATATTACTGATGAATTTGCTTAAAAATGTCTTTGTGTTTTTAGATGAACAGCTTCCTGCAGATTGTGAAAACCTCACACTGGACCAATATAAACTCAAACATAGACAAAGTTCAGAAGTCACCGCCTACAGTACACTCGTGAAGGACATGGGGAACGGTCGCTGGACAGAAAAGCCCAGATCGGTGAGACTGATGCTGCCCAGATCAGCAGATCTCACAGCGGACAGTGACCAGGTACTTAAATTTAGCGCCATATTCATATATATAGATGCGATGCATAACATGATCAGCTGATGAAGCTTGGGTCATGTAGGAAAAAACATTTGGGACAGGTGCATTGCGAACTAAAACTTAAAATATATATATACACAGTTAAAGTCAGAATTATCAGCCCCCCTGTTTATTTTTTTCCCCAATTTCTGTTTAACGGAGAGAAGATTTTTTCAACACATTTCTATCTATAATAGTTATAATATCTATAATTCTATAATAGTTTTAATAACTCATTTCTAATAACTGATTTATTTTATGTTTGCCATGATGACAGTAAATAATATTAGACTAGATAATTTTCAAGACACTTCTATACAGCGCAAAGTGACATTTAAAAGCTTTAACTGGGTTAATAAGGTTAATTAGGCAGGTTAGGGTAATTAGGCAAGTTATTGTATAACGATGGTTTGTTCTGTAGACTATCAAAAAAATATATAGCTTAAAGGGGCTAATAATTGTGACCTTAAAATGGGTTTTTAAAAATTAAAAACTGCTTTTATTCTTGCCGAAATAAAACAAATAAGACTTTCTCCAGATGAAAAAATATTATCAGACATACTGTGAAAGTTTCCTTGCTCTGTTAAACATAATTTGGGAAATATTTAAAAAAAGAAAAATTTATTCAAAGGGGGGCTAGTAATTCTGACTTCAACTGTATGTATATATAATATAAAAGTATTATTGTTATTATATAATTATTATTATTTTAAATAAATAACAGAAATAAATCCTAAGTGTAACTTGAAAATAACGTAAAGACTCAACTGGAGTGATATGCTAAGATCATTTTAGAAATCTTTTGCATGAATATTAATTTGTTTAGAATGAATATATATATATATGGATGATATAGAATACAAAAAAATGTTTTATAGAATTATCCGTTTCTTGGACTTGACACGTGGCAGAGAATTAGGTGTTTTAAGTCTTACCTCCCTGACTCGTCATCCCTCCTTTTCTTACTTAGGAGGCATGCTTAGTAAGATCACCATCATATTATGAAAACTTTAGATTTGTCGACTTGCAAAACTCACTGCATGCCGACACCTCCGCATAAAAGGCTGTTACAGCGGGTTTCCACAACGCCTGAGCTGCGCATGAGCAGCAAGAATTTTTTTCGGTATGCATGTTAACATTAGGGACTCACACCGGGAGAGGAGCAGTGCATTAGGGTTCAGTACAAGTGGTGTGTGAGGCTCACGGGGATGCGTCAGTTTGCTTTTTAATTAAACTACATTGCTTTCACCAGCATTGGTTCGGTTGCACATAGAGAATAACGTCTTTATTCCGGGATTACCACTCGTAATACACACTTTGCTTATGAAGTAAATCATATCTCAAAGCATTTACTGGGGCACTGGCGATTTTTACTGGGGCAGGTTCCCTAGTAAATTGGGTCTAGCGACACCCCTGGGTTATGGTGGGTGAATAACTTCATTATTATTGATCATTTATTCGTTAGCTGGAAATTAGAACTGAATTCAGAAATTTTGAATTTACAAATCTTTGTGCTTAACAAACAAAATTAAATATGTAGGCTAATGGATGTCTTCAGTGGAGTGAGTTTCCACCGTTTCCTTACTCCATGAAAGTAAAGGAGTAAAGTAAAAGTAAAGAGAAAGAGGCCAAATGGAGGAGGCTCATTCTTTATCCTCATGCAGATAGTCTGTTTAACTGTTTTTTCACTAGTGAAGTGTTCAGTTTTTCCATTTAGGCTTCCCATTCAGTTTTTCCACATACTAAGTCCTCCATGTAAACAGGAAATGTGCCATGGCACAACACAACTGACTGTTAAAGGGAATGGGAGACGGGTGAATGCTCAAAACACACCAAGAACTCATTATGAGAATAAGCACAACCCTGTTAGACCATGCACCATGGTGCAGAGAGTATTTTTTCATAAGAAATATCTACGCATTTGCATTGAAGATCATAACCAATATAATGTGATTGTAAACATTCTCACACAGTTTGACTCTCAGTAGGATGATCAGAGACTGGCATAACACCCTCAATGGAAACTACAGTAAATTATATCTTATCAGTGCCATCATTTTCTCAATAAATGCCCAGTACAATGTAGTTCACATTCATTTTAATGTTATGTTAGATCAAGATATAGGACCAGCAGATGTTTAACAGTTTCTTCAATTCATAATCCCACACTACATTTTAATTTAACATCATTTAGCAGATGATTTTATCCAAAGCGACTCACAGATGAAGAAGATATTAAGCTACTCAACACCAAGAGGCAATACACACAAGAAATGCTACTTACAGTATGCATATATACTGATACTGCTAAAAAATAAGAGCTTAGGAAGGGAGTAAGAATTGAATTAATTTTGTATTTATTTAAAGAGATTTTCAATGATGGCAGTGATTCTATACTGTTCATATACTACATTATACTATCTCTTCCGCGAGGTTAAATAAACCTAATGTTGCGTGATAGGTTTGGCCTGCTCATTTGCAATGCCTACGGTTGTTTTTGCTAGATAGAATCACTTAACCTGTTTGCGGCGGCTTGAGAATGAAAGGTTATTTAATCTAATAGAGGAGATCTGATGGCTTGCAATGATTTCCAATGAACACGAAAATGTGAAAAAGCACCTAGCGTAGAAAGAAATCCCCACCTGTGACCGTTTAGCCAGAGACTTTTCATTTCAAGAGTATCAGATGTGTATTATTGTGTTGTTGTGTTTTCTTCTTCTTTTTTGGGACTGAAGAGAGAAGCTGACAGTGCCTCGACTGCTGGACTACAGATGGAGATTACATCAGAAAGACACTTGCAACCTTTGTTGGGCTATGACTGGATAGCAGGTCAGTTATTTAAATGCTGTATTAATGATTAACTCTAGATTTTACATGAAGTTTTCCATGCAGGTGCTGTTTATAAATCACAAATGCTTCAGTGTGTTTTTGTTTCAGGCCTCCTGGATGCTGAGAGCTCTCTGGCTGATCGTTCTGAGCAATTTTTCAGTGATCTCCACAGCTTCCGACAGGTTAACAGAGATGAGTGCATCCACAGCTTATTATCAGGGTGGGTTTCTAAATTAGGACTTCAGATTGTGTCATTTGTTAAATAATGAAACCTGATAGTGGTCTCTTATGTAAACCAATGATGGTTACCCTACTGTTTGATGTCTAAACCCCTTTAATCATGGTGAAATCTCAGTATTACTTAGATTGTTGTTGCTTTAAGTGCTAATTTTGTTGTATAGGTCTGCTACAATAGTTTTACACTCATCCAAAGTTTTTTTTTTTTGTTAGAAATATTAGCCTTCCTTAATTATTAGCCCCCCTGTATTTTTTTTTCCCCATTTCTTTTTTACAAAGATTTTCTCAACACATTTCTAATCATAATAGTTTTAATAAATAATTTCTAATAACTGATTTTTTTTATTTTTGCCATGATGACAGTACCGAATATTTGACTGGATATTTTTTCAAGACTCTAGTATTCAGCTTAAGGTGACATTTAAAGGCGTAACTAGGTTCATTAATGGCCCGAACAGAACCGTTTCGTTCCACTTTTTCGGCACCCTTTCGAAAGGGTACCAAACACGAGAAAGGGTACCAAAAGGCGGAGCTAGACGTGCAGCTGAACACTATTAGTTTACAGAGATACGTCATTCGCTTACTCAACAAGCCAGAATGAAAACAAAGGGACTGCATGTTTTAAATACACAGCCGAGAGATTACAGCGGAATTATATAATGAGCCATGGTCGACCCAGGCTCAAACAAACCTTGTCGTCGTCTTGATGAACAGCCACAATACCAAGAAGAAGAGCAGATTTTACCCTGTCTTTTACCCCGTAGTTTTTACGAGCCAGTCTGAAGCGCGAGCAGTTTCACTTTCTTGCTTGCGCTCGCCGCGCGTTAATATTTGAAATAACAATCTTCTTGAGCTGATGATAATAACGTGCGCTTGATTATTGACGTGCTTTTGAAACTCAATCCTTTCAGAAACTGACAAACGCGAGAGTGATACGTGAAAAAACAAAGGAGAGGCCCAAAAAAAGGAGCACATTATTTTTTCAGCAAACGTAAACAAACTGCCATGTTTAACTATTATTATTACCTTTTGGACTATTATGAACTCGTAATGATGGAATTACTCTCAAGAGGCTACATGTGCTGCTGAAGATTACAGACACAGATGAGAGGTTTGCACTGACTGCGGGCTATATTTCATGTTGTTTTTGAAGCTAAATAAGGACTAAATGTATGCTGTGTGTAGTTTTTCTGTAATTGGTAAAATATCGGGGTGTTAGGATCTGTTTGTGTTCATATATGTTGCATTTATTTATTAATTTTATATAATTACAGACGTTACAGTTGGCTATTTCGCACTGTCGTTGATCTACAGTTATAATCAAATCATTTTCATACAAAAGTTAGTAATAAATATTTATACACAAGTATTTATGTAGATAAAGCATCTGTTTTGTGAGAAGTGCTTTTCATATGATATGTGAACGACCAGTTCAGCTTTACTGTAGACATTTTCTCAAGCGAAAATGACGTTGACTGAAACTTTCTGTGGTACACCACGCCCACCAAAAGAGTACCATTGGTACCCTTTTAGCAGTGAAAACGCAAGCCTGATAAAGGTGACCCGTACCGTACCGTACTGTACCAGTCAGTGGAAACGAGCCATAGGTTAATTAGGCAAGTCATTGTATAACAGTGGTTTGTACTGTAGACAATCGAAAATAAATATTGCTTAAGGGACTAATAATATTGACCCTAAAATGTTTTTTTTTTATTAAAAACAGCTTTTTAATAAAAGAAATAAGACTTTCTTCAGAAGACAAAATATTATAGGAAATACTGGGGAAAAAAATCCTGAATCTGTTAAACATCATTTGTTAAATATTTGAAAGAGAAAATAAAAGTCAGAGGAGGGCAAATAATTTTGACTTCAACTGTGTGTGTGAATATAAATACACATATGCATGTATACATTTGAGAAAATGTTTATTTATATTTGGATATAAAATATATGAAGAGTTCAGATGCAAAAAGTGCCATCTGGAATTTTCTTTTACAACAGGCATTTTTCTCAGCCTCTTATGTTTATGTTCAATTATTTCTCATTAAAAATTAAATAAAATGAAAAAAAAATTTGCCATAAAAGTGAAAATACTGAACCTAGACATAGGAGGAAAATGCTAACCTGAGGAAAATGCTAATTTAACATTGAGAAGATTTTTTCAATACATTTCTAAACATAATAGTTGTCATAACTCATCTCTAATAACTGATTTATTTTATCTTTGCCATGATGACAGTAAATAATATTTGACTAGATATTTTTCAAGACACTTCTATACAGCTTAAAGTGACATTTAAAAGAAATAAAACAAATAAAACTTTCTCCAGAAGAAAAAATATTATTAGACATACTGTTCTGTTAAACATCATTTGGGAAAATTAAAAAAAGAAAGAAAATTCAAATAATTCTGACGTCAACTGTATATGATACAAATTACATATAATTTAAATATCTATGCAAATAAATTTAGCTGTTTATAATTTAGTTTTTATGTACAGTATGTGTGTATAAATAATATATAAATATATATAATGCACACACACATCTTGTCAAAACAGAATTTTATTTTGGATGTGAGTTATCTCTGCCCAGCACTCATTTTTTCATTATGTACATTGCAGCATCCGCTCTTTTCTCTCAATTATAGAAACGGTTGATTTTTAAAGTTATCTCTAAACCCCTCCCCCTATTAAAAGCCGCTCTACTCTAATTGGTCAGATGTCTGTTGTGATTGGTCCAGCTCTAACAACATGTGTCAAAAACGAAACTATTATTTTTAATTTCAGCTCTAGATCTTCTACAGCACTTGTAAACACAGTGAGTTCTTGTCCTCTGGAAGTGGATTTGTTTATAAAACAGCGTCTTCTTGACACACTGACAACACAAACCACATTTTTTATCTCTCAGTCTGTTTCATGGTCAAAGTAGACATTTGCGGGCAGCTTATGAAGACCCTGTGCTGAAAGTAAGACTTAAGCTGGTCTTTATTTTAGAAGACAAGACCTTAATTTCTTGTACATTTGTAACTTTTAAGCTTTGCATTTTTACATTCGTACTACATGACTCATACTATCTGAACAAGCACGGTAATTGCTGAGATATCACAAGTGTCGAAATGATGTCTTGACATTTGAAAACTGTTTTTTTTTTACAGACTTCCATCTGTTGCTGATCTCGCGTCTTCTACTCATGATAGCAGCGAGGTGCGTCCGCCTGCAGATTCGCATCAATGTAAGAGATCTGCTGATTTGTGTTTGTGCTGAATCGCTTTAGCACATGTTTAAATGTCACGAAGCAAGAAATTGAAGTGTTGATTTTAACTTTGTTTTTTGATTGTCAGGCACTTTCTGCTACAGAGTAAACAGTCGATTGTTTGCGGTTCCGCTGGACACACATGGCGCCTGTCCAGTGTGCAAGAAGCCCAAATCTGAACACCCTCATACTGAAACAGAACCTGCTTTAATCAGGTGAAGCCTTATAAACCGTCTAGAGGGCCTTTTAGATTTTTGTTTAACAAGACTGCATTAAACTGACAGGATGATGCTGTGGATTCAGCTTTGAATGACATGAATATATTATATAATTATATAGTCTTAATTATATATAATTATACATTGCATAAACAAAATAAATAAAATTAATTTAGGTTTTTTACTACTTTTTGAATCAAATAAATTCCTTAAGGGACATTCTTTCTAGCCTAGTAGTGCATGTTTCATTACAAAATGCTATTAAAACTATAGCAAGAGTATGATAGTAAAAACAACAACTGATGTGTTAATTTTAGATGTACAGTTGAAGTCTGAATTATTAGCCCCCCTTTGAATTTATTTTTCTTTTTTAAATATTTCCTAAATTATGTTTAACAGAGCAAGGAAATTTTCACAGTATGTCTGATAATATTTTATCTTCTGGAGAAAGTCTTATTTGTTTTATTTCGGCAAGAATAAAAGCAGTTTTTAATTTTTTAAAGACCCATTTTAAGGACAAAATTATTAGCCCCTTTACGCTATATATTTTTTTCGATAGTCTACAGAACAAACCATTGTTATACAATAGCTTGCCTAATTACCTAACCTGCTTATTAACCTAGTTAACCTAGTTAAGCCTTTAAATGTCACTTTAAGCTGTATAGAAGTGTCTTAATATCTATTAAAATATTATTTACTGTCATCATGGCAAAGATAAAATAAAAAAATTATTAGAGATGAGTTATTAAAACTATTATGTTTAAAAATTTGTTGAAAAAAATCTTTTCTCCTTTAAACAGAAATTGGGGGAAAAAATAAACAGGGGGGCTAATAATTCTGACTTCAACTGTATATAAAAGATTAAAATGAAGCTGTTTAAGATTTATGTATAAATTAAAATGTAACTTCTTTTAAAACATTATTAGGTATAGACAAAGAAATCACCCACCCCTGAAAAAATAGTAATGACATTGATAGATTAAAATAATAATGATCATGGAAAAAAATGTGAGATGTAGTATTAATTATGTAGTATTACATATGTATAACTTAATGCATGTGTATGAAATGGTTCATAAATAAATATAGTTTAAAAAAGCTATTTCCTCCTTGGGTATTTTCACTCTGTAACAGGTGTAAAACAGCAGACGGATCCCTAACCCACTTGATATGGTTGTGTCCTAAATTACAAGAATTTTGGGAAAATATATTTGAATGTTTTTCTAAAGCCCTCCAAAAAAATATCTTGAACCATGTCAACTTATAGCTGTTCTTGGGATATTTAGTAACTTAGAGATGTTTAATAAATATGAGAGACAAGCCATGTTATTTGGTATGGTATCTGCCAAAAGGGTAATTTTGAGAATGTGGAAAAATAAATCTGTACTTAAATTTGGTATGTGGGGTAGAGATATTGTAAACATGCTTGATTTGGAGAGGTTAAGAAATATCAATAATGATAAATTGGGGATATTTGATAAAACATGGGGACAGATATTAGAAACCCGTAATGCATTGGAAGAAATGCAAGCATAACCAATGACCCCTGTCAGTAACATAGTAGTTAAATATTGAGTGTATTTGATATTTACTATTCATAATCTATAATATTTTTAATAATGTGCCCAAAATATTATTTGACAATAAAACTATAATCAGGGTGATGCATTTTTTTTTGGTAATATAAGAACAATGTTACTTTATAATTACTTTTATTTATGCATTACCTGACCAGCTAAATTATATTTTGCATGTGCATTTGTCCCTCTGTGTTCTGTTGTTCGGTTGTTCTGTCATGGTTAGTGTTTTTATGGATTGTATTTTATATGTATTATTATTGTATTGTATTGTTTTTTTTTCTTTCTTCTATATTTTGTTGTAGTTTTATAAAATCTAAATAGCACATAAAAAAAAGCTATTTCCAAGACTTTTAGCAGTGTTTATTTTTCATTGATTCATTCTCTGACTGTCTCTCTCTCTCTGTTTGTTTTAGGGTCAGTATACCTCGCTCAACCCTGCTACCAGCGCACAAATACAAAGCCCATCGCCGCAGCAGTTTTGATCCATCTGACAGCCTGGCTTTACCTTCTGTGAGTTTCATATTGGGAAACTGGAATTAACAATGATCGTGTGACAAAATCACCTCAATTGACCAGAACTTTTGTATGGATTATATTTAGCTTTTAAGATTATCACCATTGACTAATAAGACAAGTGACAGCTTTGTCAAAGGATAATTCAGTTTTCAATATTTGATTTTTGTTCTTTGCATCATACAGAGTTCCCACGCTTCTTGAAAGTACTTAAAAGTACCTGAATTTTAGACATATGGATTCAAGCCCTGGAAAGTACTTAAAAACAAACATAGGGTGCCACAATATGGCTTATAAAGAAAGATAAAGTACGCAATTGAATTGTAATTGAAAAGCAATAAATCAGGTTTATCTGTTTTTTTTTTGACGATATACAAAACAATTAATAATGTAATTTCAGTATTTATTTATTTATGTGATTTTTTTTTAGTTATTTTTTTGGATTGTATATTTTTTTTCACTTCTACATCTTGTGGATACCCATGTTTAGTTGTTTTGTTTACCCAATGTGGAAAACCCTGTATACCATACATCTGTATACAAATTTGGAAACTGCCTTAAAAACTATAAAACTATTTTTTTTAAAACAGCACGAAAGGAATTGAATTAAATTTTAAATTAAACAGAACTTTAAAAAAAAGAGAAATTCTTAAATTAAAAATCATAAAAAAATCATACATTAAAATCTTGGACAATAACACTGACAAATAATCGACATTTTATCCATATTTTAAAAACCGAATACTGAATATTATCAGTATTGAATTCAACAAATGTTATTAAAGTTCTATGAACATGACTTTTTAAAATGGCCAAACATTTTGAAAATTACATTGGGTGCCACAAAATGGGTTAAAAAATGTAAAGTACACAATTTAATTGTAATAAAAAAAAAGCAACATTAGTTTTATCTGTTTTCTTTTTGACAATATACAAAACTAGTACGAGTGTATTGTTTTAACTTTTCTTATAATGTCCATGAATCATTCATGTAATTTCCGTATTTATTTATTTATTTATTTATGGAATTTTTTGTATTTTATAATTTTTTCATTTCTACATCTTCTGGATTCCAATGTTTAGTTGTTTTGTTTGACCAATGTGGAAAACCCTATATACCATACATCTGTATGTAAATTTGGAAACTGCAATAAAAACTGAAGGAAAAAAAACAAACAAACATTGGTCCTTGAAAGGGGATGAATTACATCTGAAATTAAACAGAATGAAAATTCATAAATTAAAAATCTTAAATGTAAATCTTGTACAAAAACACTGACAAATAATGGACATTTCAATATCTTAAAAGCTGCATTTGAATATTACCAGTATTGAATTCAACAAATGTTATTAAAGTTCTATGAACATGACTTTTTAAAATGGTCAAACTTTTTGAAAATTACATGGGGTGCCACAATATGGGTTAAAAATGTAAAGTACACAATTTAATTGTAATAAAAAAGCAACATTAGTTTTATCTGTTTTCTTTTTGACAATATACAAAACTATTACGAGTGTATTGTTTTGACTTTTCTTATAATGTCCATGAATCATTCATGTAATTTCCATATTTATTTATTTATGGAATTTTTTTGTATTTTATCATTTTTTCATTTCTAGATCTTCTGGATTCCAATGTTTAGTTGTTTTGTTTGTATGTAAATTTGGAAGCTGCAATAAAAAACTGAATGAAAAAAACAAACAAACAGGTCCTTGAAAGGGGATGAATTACATCTGAAATTAAACAGAATGAAAATTCTTAAATTAAAAATCTTAAATGTAAATCTTGTACAAAAACACTGACAAATAATGGACATTTCAATATCTTAAAAGCCGCATTTGAATATTATCAGTATTGAATTCAACAAATGTTATTAAAGTTCTTTGAATATGACTTTAAAATGGTCAAACATTTTGAAAATTACGCTGACATTTTTAACGTAAGTGAATTGTTAAATACCGTAAGGGCTTCCATGGTGCTGCATGTGCTGAGGTATGATTTACAAAGGTGCTTGATTTAAAATTAATAGTGCTTTAAAAAATCCTTGAATCTGCTGTTCATGAAAGTATGGGAACCCTGATCATAATTGCTGTTGTATGCTTTTTATTAAGATTCTCTTTTATAGAGAGAGAGCTAAAAGTCTGCTATGCTTGTGTAAATAACATAAAGATTCTCATTATTCTTTTATTTTTTTTGGGTTATAGGATGGAGTTTATGATGAGTAATGTGTTTTAGTAAAATGTTCTCATCTCTACTCATGAGATTTAAACATAAATTAGATGCATGCATGAATGAACCAGAAACAGTTTACAGTGAAACTGAAAACATAGTGTTTCGTTTGCTAATCATTTTATTCTCAGAATTCGAAACAACAACAACAACATGCAAATATGATTTGTTTTTAGCACTGTTTGTCCGGCTGGTCCAATCCCATGCTGGCCTCGGGCTCTCAGATGATCAGTCTGGACCTGCGGAGCTCCATGACAAAACCTGCAGCCACAGGAGGTTCAACATCATCCTGTTTTCACAATAAACCGGTGAGACAATGTACAATATGGCAGATTTTTATAGCACATATTTGTGTCAAATATTAGTCTCATTTTAGTTCCTGCATCCAATTAAATTTACAAAAGTTGATTTTCATCTATGTAAAGCATATGTATATGTATATATTATGACAAGCTTTAATTATTCAAATAACTTTCATGAAAATAAAATGGAAAGATATAAGTGAAATAATGTTTCATCATTCAGAGAAACAGATTCATTTGTTCAACAGATTCAAAAATAAATAATGTACTGTCACAATAATCAATATATCGAGTTATCGTGCAATACTTGGAGATGACCTCAATAATTTTTGCCATTGCACTATATATTTACAAATTCACAAATAATGTTAAAGCCATTTTACTATGATGTTTAAGCTCTACCTCATTGCTGTCAACGTTTATATTTGGACATTTACCTAATAGGATATTTAATAGTGTATACTATAGGACATGTACCTTTTTAATATAAAATTATAGAATCTATAGAATTCTTATATCTTATTCTTATACTAATAGAATATCCTTAAGAATGATAAGTATTTTAAAGTGTTTGCTATTTGCATTATTATATAATCATCGTATAATCAGTGGCATGAAATTATCTGAAAATGACAATAATATCGCTTATCGCAACAATTTCTGGGACAACAAAAATTCCTTATCGTGACAGGCCTAAATATTCTTATTCTAACCCATACTTATTTAAATAAAGGAACAAATCTGTGACCATACTATATTTTATTGTATTCTGAATGATTAAAAACATGCTGGTAATTTGTTGAATCCAGAGGGTTTGAAGGAAAGTAGTATAATTTTGCTGTAAATCATGTTAAAAATGAATGAAAGTTGTTGTTTTTAAAGAAAATAGGATTAAACAGGATATTAATATACAGAGGTCGGCATCAAATTAAATTTACAAAAGTTTATTTTTATTTATGGAAAGCATATTAAGACAAGTGTTTTAATAATTCAAATTACTCTAAACCCAACCCAACCCAGGGAAACACTCATTATGATGGAACATTATTTCTCTTATATCTTGCCATTGTATTTTTATGAGTTATTTGAATTATTAAAACACTTGTCTTAATATGCTTTATGTAAATAAAAATCAACTTTTGTAAATTTGATTGTTCTTCCGCTGTTGGTGTGGGTTTTCCTCCGGGTGCTCCGGTTTCCCTCACTGTTCAAAGATATGCGGTACAGGTGAATCGAATATGCTAAATTGGCCACAGTGTATGTGTGTGTGAGTGTGGCCAACACGCATCCAATTACAAACAATCCATTTAAATAAAACTTTTTGCAGAAAATTCAGGAAAATCAGGAAAAGAAAACAATAAACAAATGCACAATTTCTCATGACAATATATCCTTTTACAATCATCTAACATTTATACAAAAAATATTTACAGAAGGAAGAGTGGACGTAATATTTATATTCAGGCATGAAACTTATGTTTTTATAAAAGAAATGCAGTTGGTTAAAAAATATGTTGGAAAAATTGAAAATTAAAAGATGTGGCTGAGAAATCACATTTTATTGGCCCAACTGGACCATTACAATTTTTTTTTAATGTTTAGCTCTGCATAAGCCTAAAATTTCATTCATAATGCTCTTTAAAAAGTCTTAAATTTGACTTGATGAAACCTGCAGAAACCCTGTATTCTAACCCATGCTTATTAAAATGCTGTAAATAAACAAATCTGTGACCTTACTATATTTTATTGCATTTTAAATGATTAAAAACATGCTGGTAAAATGTTGAATCCTTAGGGTTTGAAGGATAGTGGCAAAGTATAATAGTGTGTGTGTGTGTGTGTGTGTGTGTGTGTGTGTGTGTGTGTGTGTGTGGTGTGTGTGTGTGTGTGTGTGTGTGTGTGTGTGCAAAGTATAATGTGTGTGTGTGTGTGTGTGTGTGTGTGTGTGTGCGCGTGTGTGTGTGTGTGTGTGTGTGTGTGTGTGTGTGTGTGTGCGTGCGCAAAGTATTGTGTGTGTGTGTGTGCGTGTGTGTGTGTGTGTGTGTGTGTGTGGTGTCTACTGTAAATCATGTTAAAATGAATGAAAGTATTTTTTTTGCTTAAAGAAATAGGATTAAAAGGATTTTTATATACAGAGGTCAGCATGCAGGATGAGTGTCAAAGTATATAATATTCTCAGAAGTAATTACGTCATAATTCTGAAGTAAGTCTGTAGAAACTTTTGGTTCACACAGATGTTGCAGATGTATTACAACTCTATTGTTTTAATGCTTGAAAATCCCCCTTAATTTTTAATAAAGGACTTTTTAAAATCGCTGTATTGTACATTGATAACTCGTAATGACAGTGCGTTTTCTTATCTTTGTCATTATACACTGATTTAATGGCTGGAGTCATTTTTAAAAAGAAGTTTCCTCATTCAAACTCACTGATAATCTTAGGATTTATGGATCAACAAAGAAAAACAAAACTAGCTTCTCGGGAAAGCTTTTATTTAGAAATCTTTTCCTTTGAACGCTCAGCAATTGTTTCTTAAGCAGCATATGTCTTTAAGCTGTCATGGAAATGTAATGTTTGAAATCTGTAGTGTTTGTTTTATCTGCCCGCACTTGCAAGTGTAGAAAAAAGAAACTTACGGAAAGACCTGGAAGCGATTCATTTGTGAATTACGACTCGTCATTCTCGTGTTTGTGAACGTTGATCTTTTTTTTATTGAATCATTTCTGTCACCTCCTATTTTTAGGATTCTTCCTTGCCCAGTGGAGCAAGAGCCATGCATTCGGATCAGTATGAAAATGTGTCTCGTTTACCTCGGTATGACTTCCAGCATTCAGAACCAAAGAGAGTTGAACCACACAGCCGCTCAAATGCTCTTTGCTGATGTTATTGCAGAAGTTATGTTTCATATGGAGCAACACATGATTATTTGGATTTACTGAAATGAGTCCTTGTGTCATGAATGATTGTTGTTTTGTATCTGTGACAATAAACAGGCTTTAATCAGTGTGTGTATGAATCATACACATGCTGACTTCTGAGATGTTGGGGATGGTTTCTGGTTTTGTTTTAATTTTAATTCTATAATAATTTTCATAGAAATAAATTAAGAGGAAAATAAACTGTAACAGTTTTTTTTTATTCCTTTTAATATGCACCAAGCAATTAAACATCACGTGTAGCTTACAATCTCACAGAAAACTGCATACAACTGAGTTCAAATCAGTCATGTACACATTTAAATGCATATTATTTTGTTGCATTATTCCCTTCATATCCACTATATGCATGTGCTCACGTCACCTATACACATTATGAAGTGTATTAGCATTTCCTAACTAAAATGTAAAAGGTGTTCAGTTGATGTACCTAAAGTTACTACACTTCATGTTTAAAACAAAAAATACTTTTGATCCTTAGTGTTCTTGTCTTTTTTTATTAAAATATGTCTCAAATAAATCATAAATCACCAAGACTTTGTATATTTATTTGTGCTTAAAATAAGTAAATCAATTTATAGGTCATAATACATTATTATTTTCTTACCTCAGTGACAGATAATCAATTTTTAACGACTTTAACGTTTTTAAATCTTAGAAAATTTAGCTTCTAAGGTAAATGTACCTTGATGATAGTTTGTATAATACTGGATATAATTATGTATATATATTTGAGCAGTGAGTCGTATTAAATGAGCCGAGTCACTCTTTATAAGGAAAGTTATGCGCAATATTAGCAGCTTAAATGACTTTCTAAAATGTTAAGAGGTGTTAAATGACTTACTGTGGACATGCTGCCAGTTTGTAAATAGATTAGGCTAGCTTTTGAGAAGTCATTAAAAGACACTCCTCTCTCTTCCTACGCGCTCAAATATAAGCCATCGAGCTCAATCAATGACACTTTACTGCAGCACTGAGAACCGACTCATCTGCTAATATGAGACCATCTACCTCAGCCATCGACACCTTTATTCTGCTGTTTTATCTGGTGAGTGTGGTTTTTATTTCTGCTTTCTTCTTTCGTTTCTCATTAATGTTAAACTATATACTTTAAGAGACTTTTATTATTGATGCTTTATATGTCTGACGGGTTAAAGGTTTCAAAAAAATTAGCGCCAAATAAGCAAAGAAAAGGCGTTCGAAATTCCAGAGTTTTGAATTCTGTAGTTGTTTAGAAGACGTTCGAAGGAACAGTTCTAATGTGACACCATAGTTTGTTTTGGGAATTCCAAAGAAGCATTCGTTCCTGTTTAAACCAGGGAAAGTTCCCAAGAACTGTTATTGTTTATCGTCCAAATTAATTATCGTGCAGCTCACTTGAGACACATGGTTTTGTGCACTTCTCTTCCTTTATGTCATTTAATACTCAGTTTTGCATGGATTATTTGTTAAGTTTTTTTTAATACAACTGAATTGTGAGAGAGTTTCAGTCAAATGAGTTCCTCTCACACTGACCCTGTGAGAGGCTGTAACTGAATGCACTTCACAATTTAGTCACAAAAGAACATCCAGTCATTTTAGTAAGATGACAACAATGCATCAATTACTGGTAATCTTCATTGTGCTCATTTCTGTCCTTGTACAAAAGGAGATGCTATGAACTGTGTACAAAATATGACCAATGTAAAATAACAAGTCTATAAAAAGATCAGCAAGGTGAACTTTGGCTTATGATGGACATTCAGCTTAATTGGTTAGAAAACCACACAGGGATCCCCTAAACACTACCAACTCACAACAGGAGTGAAACAGTGTGGCTTGTACATTTTGTGTGGGTTTTCTGCGTAGTGACCAGGTCATATGAAGCGAGCTTGATAAGAATTTTCCTGTGGGTGTTCTTGGTTGAGAAATTTCTGTTTTGTGACCTGACCCTTATCTGTTTGTTCGCAGGCAGTTTGACAAAAAAACGATTACGTGCATTTGTGAATCGGTCAGTTGTGTTGTGCAATTAAACGTGTGCCATGAAAACATCCAGATTCACATTCCCATCGATTGTCCTTCAGTGGCACTTGAACTTTGCTGATACCAACGTGTGCTTGTTTTCACTCTTATGGGATGAAAACAGAACTAATCTGTTGGCTTTCAAATCATTAATCATGTCAACATGCATGCTGTCATCTGATAGTAGATTTTACTTCTGAACTCTGCTAAAAGCATCTGTAAAAAAATCAGGTTTTCATTAAGAGGGTCGGAAGGGAAGTTTTATTTATTATGTGGAAAATCTCAAATAATTTGATTTGGCTGTAAATATGGTATGTATGGTTATATGTTTGTAAAATTTATTTATTTATTATTATTATTTTATATATATATATATATATATATATATATATATATATATATATATATATATATATATATATATATATATATATATATATATATATATATATTGTTATTATTATTTCCTTGTATTTGTGTTTAAGTGAAGTTTCATAAACCAATTTCGAGAGGAGCACGTGATATGATTGAGCACGTCTGGCCACTCATCTGTAATCAGTAATAATCCAATCAGAGTGATCCTAGTTTGCTATAAATGGATCATTTTCTCCCTACTGTTTTATCTTCGTTTGGAAGAATCCCCCCTTCCACCCCATCTCCTCCTTTTCCTCCCCTTTCTAAAGGGGAAGCTCTCGAGACCTACCTGATCTCGGATCTCCTGATATGCTTATCGACCGGGCGGGAGCCCTGGGCTCAAATATCTCAGAGCTCAGGGTTCTCTCCCGGGACAGCATGCCAAACCGGTTTCATACGCCAAGCATATCTAAGTGGGAACTCTTGAAACCTACATGTACAATTGCATATTTGTTTATTTTTGGCTAAAGTGAGCGCTATCCCGTTGTTGGGTTGGTATGGGTCTGGGGTTTGTATTGTTGTTGTTTTACATTTAAAAACTGAAAATCACTAAAAATATCTAAACCAAAAGCATCTTTAACCATTTACCAATAAAGTCAGGCTGACAGGCCTACAAAGCAAACATCTTTTAAAGAGAGAGCTTGTCATGGAATGTCTCTATAAAATTGTTATTGTACCATAACTTTAGCTCCATGCACTTTTCTCCGTTTATTTAATGTGTCATGACCTTGGAGTTTATTGTGGGTCAACCTTAATGGGCAGTGTTACGTACCTGTTATTGAACTGATTGTGCAATCCTAAAACTGGTCAAAACATTGTGATGAAGAAAACATCTTAGGTTAATTTCTTCACAGTACAACAAATAAAAGTAAAGAAACTTTTACTTTAGACCAAGCTAATTAAAGGGACAGTTCACCCAAAAACTAACATTTACTACCCACACACAGTTGATTTCTGTCTTATGTTGAACACAAAGGAAGATATTCTGAAGAATGTAGGCAGGATGTTGGAGGATAAATACATTTTTTGGGTGTACTATCCCTTTAATATTGATCATATCTCCAGTGGACATGGATAGCCTGTAGTATTTTTGTCAGATGTGATCATCTATTGTTTGTTGAAATCACCTAGGCTACATTTATGCTCATAGTTAGGTCCTGTTGTAAGTCTAGTGCACTATGGTGTAGTGATCAACATTAAAAATCAAACAAAAACTTAAATTTTAGGTTATATTTAAGATTTGAGACCCTTTATACTCTAAGAAATTGATGTTTTATAAATTCTGCATCATTCACCTGTCCTCAGTGGTAGAAAGAGTACTGAAAAATCATACTTAAAGTAAAAGTACCATTAATTGCCTAAAAATGTAGCGCAAGTAGAGTAAAAGTATCTGTTGTGAATATTACTCAAAGTAGGATTAAAAAGTAGATCTTTCAAAAGTAGTTAAGGGTAATGAGTAGTGAGTATTTTACTGTTAAAAGCTGATGCATTTCAATGTAATTTGTGGATGTGTGTAAACGTAACATTCTGTAGTGCATTTAGTTATTGCCCAGCAGGTACACAGCGCCTTAAGGTTTATTTATGTTAATATTAGGTTAGAATTAGGTTGTGACGTCAGGTGTCCAAAATTCAATGTCTAGCCCGCGTCTAAGGACGATTTTGATGTCCAATAATGACGTCAAATGACATTAATATTTGGTTGATTTTAGGTTGTGTTAGAAAGTGACCAAAATCCAACGACGAGCCAACATCTTAAACCAACGTCATATTGACGTCAAATACTGAAAATCAAAATCCAACATCTGATAGACGTAATAGTGGTAACGTCCACACAACGTCAAGCTGTAAATTCATTAGATGTTGATATTTGGTTAAGTTGAGGTTGGACATGGACGTCAACCCGATTTTCATTTTCAAACAAAATGCAATGTCCTCACGACATTGGGGTATAAGGTGAATCTGACGTCATGTGGACGTCTTGTGCCTGCTGGGTGTTAAAGGTCATTTTGGTCATCATGCAGTAAACATCTGTCATCTTCTCATCAGTTACACTCATCTAAACAGCCTCTGGGTCAATGCGTATAAAGATTTTGGACACTTTTTTAATGCTTCCAAAATGCTTTGCTGCATTTATAAATCACCCATGTCTTGAGGAAGGTCATTATAATGTGATTTACCTTCAATATGCGATGTGATTGGACAGGAATCACAGGACTGAGTTTTCTAATCCCCATAGACAAGAAAAAATAAAGTAGTGACTACTCAATTACAGTAATTCGAGTCAGGAGCACCGCTAGGTGGGGGGGTTATGACGATTCTAAGGGCCCATACATTTAGGGGGCCCCGAGAGACATTATCAACCGCTCCTACCAACCCCCAATCTTCACCTTGATCCGTGATTTCACCTCAAGCCACCCCCCCCCCCCCAACGCTCTTCAATTTCAACCGCGATCATTACCCACCCCACCCCACCACCCTTCATTTTCAACCGCGATCACTTTCGCCAACCACCCAACCACCCCTAGCTCTTCACTTTCATCCGCGATAGTCCATCCGGCCAGCGGCACCCATGATTCGAGTATTTGTCATTTGTTAGTTTACACCACTGGTCATCCTCCACTATTCTGTTAAATGAACAAGAATATGAATTGAAGAATGTTGAGAACCGGTAACCATCGACTTCTATAATATTTCTATTTCCTACTTTGGTTACATGAAACTTGTAAGCAATTTCTGAGTAAATAATAGTAAAGATAGTGATTCATATAATTTAATTGCATCTTTTTTCTTTGACAGCTTTCTTCTTTTCCACACATCAGCTGTCATGACACAGGCACTGGTAAGTTAAAACCACTTCCTTCTAAGCATGTGTTCCTCATCACCCTGACAAAAAATAGATAATATTATAATCCGCAGTCCACCGATCAGACATCATGAGCTCAATGTCTGATGTACTACTGACTCATAATACACTTATATCTTTAGATTATCTCAAAATAAGCCACGATAAAGATAGTGGGAAACACAAGCGTACTTTCTTTTAAGGCTGATTGACATCAGTGACATTTAAACAGTTTGATCTGAGGCTTTTATCAAGTTTGAGTCTAGAACTGTAGCTTGTATAGTCTTTTATGGACTCATTATTAAAGGGGTGGTCCACTACGATATCATATTTTAAACTTTAGTTGATGTGTAATGTACCTGTGTGAACATAAACAACATCTCTGAATGTAAGACGCTGAAAGTTTAATGCAATGGGAGACATTTAGACGCTTAGCAAAGCCTACAGCGAACGAAGTTTGGGGACTACAAAAAAATACATCCGGGCTAGTGAGATCAGAAACTCTTCAGGTTACGCGCATACACCCTGCGCAGTGAAGGGGCAAGGCCAGATGCGCTGTAATGTTATAGCAGAGAAAGACATCCAAACGCTGCTATTTCCACAGAGCTTGTTCTGCTTCTCTATTTGGGCTTCCAACACGACACAAAGACAGAAGTGCTTACAATTTAATTTTAATTATTTTCCAGAGTATTTTAAAAACAGGTATAGCTAGCATTTGACAAAGGACAGCTTTCAGAATCTCTTCCAGTTCAGTGTTGGATTCGGCTAAAAGCTCCTCAAAGGAGGAGCAGCTAAAACTGTAATAGACGGAGCTTGTGTGAACCACAACCTGTGAGTTTTTTATTTGTTCAAATTGATCTATTACATGCACAGTTTCTAGCGTTAACAGTATGTTGTAGCAAGGACGTAAACAAGGATGTAAACAATAGGAAATGCTCTTTGGCAATTTAGCTACAAATTCATATTTATCAGTCAAACTGCTGTAAACAGCCACAATCTTCAGCAGCGCTGCAGTGTCTCTCTATGCGGCCGCTTTCTCTTTATTATACATCTCAAATAACCAACTCTCAAAGATATGTGAATGTTTAATATTACTTACAGATGCTTATCACCCGAATATATGTGAAAGACACTTGTCAGATTTTATTTTAGAGAGCAGGCCTCGTGAGGTTCAGCTGCGTCCTTTGTGTCATTTTCTATCTGATTCAGCCTCAAACTGATACAGCTAACAGCTACTCTGACTGACAGTATTTACATAATGACAAAGCACATGCTATTGGAGGCATGGCGCTTTTCCTGGTGACATGGAGCCGATCGGTGAATCGCAGCACATTATGTTAGCTGACCAATCAGAGCCTCCTGAGAGCGGGCCTTTCGGAGGAACTCGGAAATATGACAGTCGTTTTCATGATAGCTGTATATATTCAAAGTAAGATATATGAAAAAATAACGTGATTTTTTACAAGTGAAGCATGAGCACACATTGCTTTGAATCCTATAAACACAACCAAGCCTTAAAAATGCACTCCGGACCACCCCTTTAAATATATACATTTCCATGTGGTTTTCTTATATTTCCATAGGGTTTTCTGTAGAGATGTTATGACAGAAAAACCTTTTTTTTTAAAGAATCTTTTTTATCTTTAAGAGTTCCATAAAAACACATCATGGAATCTTTCCATTCCGTGAAAGAACATTTGTGTGTGGGGAATGGAATGTTTTCTGGTTTTCCAATGGAACCATCATTCCAAATAAAGAACTTTATTTTAACACCAAACTTGTGTTGTACAGTAACTAATACCCACATATGCAAACTCAGTGGTTGAGCTTACTATGGTGTTTCACCAGAAGTTATTGCCACACAGATGTTATGTGTAATTTCTAAAGAAAATTTTGACATTTACAGTCCATGTTTAACATCCTTATACAGTACAGTGAAAAAAATGATTCATCAGATTTACTATTTTTTTTAAAGGGGTGGTCCACAGTGTATTTTTAAGGCTTGGTTATGTTTATAAGATGCAAAGCAATGTGTGCTCATGCTTCACTTTTAGAAAATCCTGTTATTTTTTCATATATCTTTGTTATTCATATATTTTTATTATATAAAGCTACTCAGCTAACATGAAAACGGCTGTCATATTTCCTAGTACCTCTGAAAGGCCGCTCTCAAGAGGCTCTGATTGGTTAGCTAGCATAATGTGCTGTGATTCACGGGTCAGCTCCACCAGGAAAAGCGTCACGAGCCTTCAAACATGTGCTTTTGCGCCTGCTCTATAACATCTGTCTTTCACATATATTCATAATAGGCATGTTTAAGTAATATGAAACGTTCTCATATCTTTTGTGAGTTTGTTATTTGAGATGTAGAATGCAGGGAAAGCGGCCGCATAGAGAGACACTGCAGCGCTGCTGAAAATTCTGGCTGTTTACAGCGGTTTTGACTGATAAATATGAATTTGTAGCTAAATTGTTAGCGGTGCCAAACAGCATTTCCTGTTGTTTACATCTTTGTTTACGTCCTCGCTACAACATACTGTTAACACTAAAAACGGTGCATGTAATAGATCAATTTGAACAAATAAAAATACTTACAGGTTGTGGCTCAAAATCCACAGCTTCCTCTATTACGGTTGGAGCTGCTCCTCCTTTGAGGAGTTTTTACCCAATCCAGCATTGAACTGGAAGAGATTCTGAAAGCTGTCCTTTGTCAAATACTAGCTATACATATTTTTAGAATTCTCTGGAAGATAATTAAAATTAAACTGTAAGCACTTCTCTCTTTGTGTCGTGTCCTTTGGAAGCCCAAATACAGAAACAGAAAAGGCTCTGTGGAAATAGCAGCGTTTAGACAGCATTTTAGCTTTCTCTTGCTACATTACAGCACTGCATTGCCTCTGGCCACGCCCCTTTGCTGTGCAGGGTGCATGTGCATGGTGTATGCGCGTAACCTGAAGCGTTTGTGATCTCACTAGCCGGATGTATTTTTTTGTAGTGCCTAAACTTCGTTCGCTGTAGGCTTTGCTAAGCAGACTCTGTAAAAGTCAATGTCTCCTTTGCATTGAACTTTGAGCGTCTTACATTCAGAGATGTTGTACACCGCTACATTTCATATCAATTCAAGAGTTCCCACTTAGCTGATGATTCATCAATAGCTTGTTTGGCATGCTGTCCCGGGAGAGAGCCCCGAGCTCAAGGGATCCTCGAGCCCGGGGCTTCCTCCCGTTTGCAGAGCGAGAGGGGAGCCTGAGCTCGGTGGATCTCAGAACTCCCCGTCTGCAGTAGCTAAGGGAACACGAGAGGAAAAAAGGGGGCTTGACAAATGCTTCATTGTTATGCATGCCGGAGAACCCGGGGAAAACCCACGCGGACACGGGGAGAACATACAGACTCCCCACAGAAACACCCACCGACCTGGCAGGACCAGGGTTGGCAGTGTTCTTGCTGTGGGGCTAACAGTGCTAACCACTGGGCCTCCTTGCCGCCCGATCTGAAGTGAAGGAGGAGAATGGGGAGGAAGGGGGGTTTCTTCCAAACGAAGATAAAGTGGACTGAAAACTGTGGTTATTTATAGTAGCTTATGGCTCATATGATTGGATGGTACTGATTAGCTTAATACGAGACCGGCTGTGATAAATCATAAACACATGATCCTCTCGAAATTAGTTTATTAATAAACCTCACCTAAAGTTTAAAATATATCATAGTGGACCTCCCCTTTAAACAAATTAAATTGAGTAAACTAGAAATTCCAAGGGTTCAGTTAAATCAGGGTGAATCTGCCTTCAGCTACCGTTATCGTAAGTTATTTTGTTAGATAAGCTACAGATTTGGCTTCAGTACTGACTAATCTAATGTAGATGCACAAATTTAAAATTCTATAGCTTCCTATTAAAAATATGAATGTAAAAGATAGATTGGTGAGTGGTGTATTTAAATATGCTGAGCAAATTAAACTTGCCTTGCTTTGCCTTGCCTAATGTTCAACTTAATGTGTTTAAATTCAGCCCATATAAATTATTTTCAAACACTTACCTTAAAAAAAAAGAGTAAATCCAATGAATCATTTTTTTTCAGCGTAAGCATGACCTGATGTCCATTTATAGTCAAAATGGTGGTTACTTGCTCAACTGTTTCAGTTAGTTTCCTGTAATTAAGCATTGCATCAATGTCAATTAGTGGTGTGTTTTGAGGCATGCGTCACTGTTTCAGTCTTGTAAGTTAGCAGGGAACCATTGTGAACACCTTAGCAACAACTAAGAAATCACTGAGCACAGCGGTGTTTTCAACAGTCATGCAACTGTAATGCTGCGATCAACAAGTATGTTTAACAAGTATGTGAGAGATTGGTTAACAACAGTCAGACTTTTCCTGCAGATCAGATCAGACTGATCAAAAGCTTGCGCCGTTTGCCAGAATAACACCTGACTTGTGCAAATTGACTATAGGGAGTTTTTTCTGACTCTTTGAATGCTTTTCCCTCAAGTTTCAGAATGTCTGTATCTGTATTTGTATATGACTGACTGCGTACTAGGTAATCTGGCACCAGTCAATTCAAAACTTCTGTAATTGTGCTGCATAATGTGCTTCAATAGTTGCAGAGACAGTCGATCTGAGAGTATCAAATGAAGATGTGAGATTATTTTTGATCTCTGTGTTGTTTGCGTACTGTTTTTTTTAATGTAGGTAATAACAGGCAAGGCCGTAAATGTGAAAGTGAAAAATACCTGCTCCAAAAATCAGGAGGATCGAAATGCCAACGCTGCACCCTGATGTGTAATGGTTAGTAGTTGCACATCATTTCCCAGCATTTTAGCTTTGAAATCAACAACTGTTCACCTAACAATTGCAGTAACTAATGTAGTTTCCTATTTTTTCTTAATGCTTACACATTTATGGTATTTTCCTGTGCAGTGCATTGAGGCACATTATTATAAAGATAAAAGGTTTGTCTTTTGTATTAAAGTATAGTCTTTGCATTTGGAATAACTTTTTGGATCATGTTAGTCTGGCATATGTTGAATTTCACCATTCTCTGAAATGCCATTGGATCAAATCAAAGCTTACCCTACTTTTGGTATAATATATACAATAACATCGTGTATACAATTCATGTACTTTTTCTCTGAGGTAAACATGACTGTTGCATTTGTTGCAACCCAAGTTATTAGTTTGCAAACTTTTTGACACGGCAAATGTATGGAAGGTCATTGGTGCCAAAAGTGTTAAAATGATACAGATGAAGCGTGATCATGTCAACACACATTTTGACTATGTGAAAACCACAGTTTTGAATGTGTTTCTTTAGTATTAGTAGACATACTGTAGTTTGACCATGTTGAGGTAGCTTTTTATTCAAAGTGGTATAACTTCTGAAATGTACAGTTGAAGTCTGAATTATTAGCCCCCCTTTGAATTTATTTTCTTTTTTAAATATTTCCTAAATGGTGTTTAACAGAGCAAGGACATTTTCACAGTATGTTTGATAATATTTTTTCTTCTAGGGAAAGTCTTATTTGTTTTATTTCGGCTAGAATAAAAGCAGTTATTAATTTTTTATGAAGCTTTTTAAGATCAATATTATTAGCCCCTTTAAACTATATCTGTTTCGATTGTCTACAGAACAAACCATCGTTTTACAATAACTTGCATAATTACCCAAACCTGCCTAGTTAACCTAATTAACCTAGTTAAGCCTTTAAATGTCACTTTAAGCTGTATAGAAGTGTCTTGAAAAATATCTAGTCAAATATTATTTACTGTCATCATGGCAAAGATCAAATAAATCAGTTATTAGAAATGAGTCTTTAAAACTATAATGTTTGGAAATGTGTTGAAAAAATCTCTCTGTTAAACAGAAATTGGGGAAAAAATAACCAGGGTGGCTAAAAATTCTGACTTTAACTGCATATCTCAGTGTAACATTAACATTGCAAATGCTAATACAGTCTTAAATTTAGTTCAAACAAGTTGTGCTTGTAGATACAATGACTACGTTTACATGGACATCAGTAATCAAACTATTTGCCTTAATCTGAATAAGACAATAATGTGATTAAGGTGTTTACATGAGTTGCCTTTTGAATGTTCCTTTATGATCCCATTTTATATGTTATAGCACATAGACTGATTAATGTTATTGCGTCACCACGCTATCCACATTTCCTCCGGAGTTTCATGCAATTTCGGGTGTTTCATTTTTAATTTGTCAACTTTAACTGCAGTTTGGCACTTTCACTTTCATTCAAGACCATTTCAAGCATGCCCCCGTGACAAACGAGATATTGGATGCAAGTATGAATTGCTGGAAGAGAGTAGTTTTATTGGAATTTAAAACCGCACACCGTATGGAAAAAAAAAACTCCGTATATCGCGGTGTATGTGTCTGCCCAGCAAGCATTTTTTGTTTTTAAAATATGTCTAATAGATGTCTAAACACAGTCATCTTGGCTAAAAGAAGGCTAAATTTGGGCTGTCAGTGAAAATCTAATGGATGTCTAAGAATAGGCCAAAACAAGACTAGTTGACAATTAAACAGAAATGAGTGACTACACATATAAAGCCTATCTAATCTGTCTATATAGTCTAGTTTTAGGCTATTCTTAGATGTCTCTTAGATTTTCACTGACAGCCCAAGTTTAGCCTTGTTTAAGCCAAGCTGTCTATATTTAGATTAGGCATGGATTGGTATATGACTCTGACAGTATGATAACCTTTGATAAAAACATCACGGTTTTACTGTTTCACGGTATTGTGATTAGTTCTTTTAAAATGTCTAGGTAGAAACAACAACTTTTCCCCCCATTGAACTCAATATATTTAGCTTCAAGAAACATTTAAAATAATTTAGCTTTTTTGTTTTAAATATGTCAGGCTAAACAATTAAAAATAAATCACTGACTATCTTCAGTAGTTTCAAAAACATCAATTTCATTACAACTTGAAAAGGCATCTTTGGATAGCTTTCTTTTCTTTGGATATAATGTAAAGCCACTGCGCTGTTCAGCTGTATAGCATGCTTGTATGAAGGTGTATAACTTAGTTGTTTTTCAAACAATTCCTGAATCACGGGCTGACCAGTAGCTTTTGATTTGGAGGGTTCTTTTGCTGTAGATACTGTTGCCCTAAAAAACCTAATGAAATGGTCGTAAAAAACAGACATAAAAGTATACCTTAGGAACGGTATAAAAGAATATGTTTGCGGTTTCAAACCCTTGACTTTTCCAAACAATGGTAAACCTTGAAACTGGTTATTGTTCCATGCCTAGTTTAGATGTCTATTAGACATTTATTAAACACAGAATTGTTTGCTGGGTGTGGTCCTTTACTGACTCGGTAGGTGCAGAGAATAGTGTCAAACTGCTGTGTGTGTATAGAATATCCTGTTGCAAAATGCGGTGGAAGTCCTACACGACGGTAATAGTTTGATTGCTGTGTTTACATGTCTGTACTACACTTTAATAATGTGACTAAAATCGGCATACTCCACATGTCACTTAATTCCATTTCTGTTTAGTTTGATTATGACCGTAATCAGATTAAATTAATCAAAAATCGCTGTTTACATGGTAGACTCTTAATCAGAGTATTGTCTTAATCGGATTAAAATCAGATTATCGGTGTCCATTAAGGATGTGATGAGATCTCGGGCTATGAGATCTCACGAGATGAAATCGCAACATGATTTCTCGTCGCGGTGAAAGGTTGTCTCATGAGTTGTGATCTGATGTTATGATGGAGCGTGAGGGTGAATTTAGCACTGAAGATTGGAGGCAGGATTGGATTTAAACTGCACATCTAGTGCTTTGCGCATGCATAGCATCCCAAGCTCCGTCACTCGTTTGCTTAGGCGTGTTTGACGTAACCGCTTTTTTCACCGGAGTTCAAAGCAGATGCTGCTACAACTACTGCTACACAAAGTAGCCACGGCTCGTAACCATGCGATGGAATAGCACTTTAGATATGCTGAAAGTCATAATCGTTGTAAACACAAATGGAATCAAGACATGTGGAGTAGTCCTATTTTAGTCTAATTACTGAAGTCAAGTACAGTACAAATGCCGTAATCAAACTGTTATCGTCGTGTAGGACTTTTAGCCGCATATGCGACAGGAAAAGGCATACACACACAGCTGTTTGACACTATTGTCTGCACCAATCGAGTCAGTAAAGAACTACAGACAAACAGATCTCTTTTGAGTGCGCATACACACCCGTCGTCATCATCATCATCATCACTGAACACATGCTAAAAAGCGTTCAATTTGTAGAAAGAGGGGAGAAGCCAGTCAGTAGAATTTATAGCTAAATATTTAGCATTGTTTGCATGTCCTTTATGGCATAGAATTCATTAAAACAGGAATAAAATAACATTCATTACAAGTTGATTAAAACGCACCTAAATTGTTTTGCATTTTTGTGATTTTCATTCATACATTTTCTTTTCGGCTTTATAATTCCCTATATAAAGTCCCTTTATAATTCGGGGTCGCCACAGTGGAATGAACCGCCAGCTTATCCAGCATGTGTTTTATGCAGCATCTCTGGGAAACATCCATACACACTCAATCACACTCATACACTACGGACAATTTAGCCTTCCCAATTCACCTGTACCGCATGTCTTTGGACTGTGGGGGAAACCGGAGCACCCGGAGGAAACCCACGCGAACGCAGGGAGAACATGCAAACTCCACACAGAAACGCCAACTGACCCAGCCGAGGCTCGAACCAGCGACCTTCTTGCTGTGAGGCGACAGCACTACCTACTGCGCCACTGCGTCGCCCCATTTTGTGATTTATTTTATTTAATTTCTTTATTTATTTATATTCCAAGAATATTTTAAATTATATTTATATTTTAAATTATATTAGAATTCATTAAAATGGAAGTAAAAGTTATTTTATTTTTAAGTTATTTTTATTTTTAAGTTATTTTTTAAAAAGCCCCTAAATAGTTTTGCATTTTGTGATTTAAAAATAAAAATTCAGTTGAATAAAAGATTTCATTATTCATTATTCATAATTTCCATTCATATATTTCATTATTGAAGATTTCTAAAAAATGTACACACTGACACATTTTGACACTTTTGGCCTAAATGGCTTTCCATACTGTAGCCACCAGAGTACAGTGAACAAACGTGCACAATTAAATAGATTCATTCATTCAACACTGGGAAACACCCATACACTCTTGCATTCACACACATACACTATGGATAATTTAGCTTATTCAATTCACCTATAGCACATGTGTTTGGACTGTGGGGGAAACCGGAGCACCCGAAGGAAACCCACGCCAACATGGGGAGAACATGCAAACTCCACATAGAAATGCTTTAACCAGCGACCTTCTTGCTGTGAGGCGATCATACTACCCACTGCGCCACCGTGACACCCATTGAATAGGTGTCCACATAGAAAAGTTCACTGTTTTAAGAGCTTACTGTAGTGATGAGTAGCAGTACTTAAGATGTTTGCATGTGTTTGGTGAATTGTTTTATTGCTGACCGCACTTTATGTCTTTGCATATAAATGGAAACAGGTCGGAAACATCAGGTGGAAGTCACTGCATGCTCTCAGGAAAGGAACAGAATTTGCTTTTGCAAACCTGGTTTTTACTGTTCAGAAGGAAACAAATATAACACATACTGCCATAATGCATGTATTCCCTGTGCGATGGGCACTTTCTCCAGCAAACCCTCTCTGACCTCCAGCTGCATGCCGCATACAGAGTGAGTATTCATGTTCATTCATTAATTTTTCTTCAGCTTAGTGCCTTATTTATCTGGGGTCGCCACAGTGGAATGAACCGCCAACTATTCCGCCATATGTGTTACGCAGTGGATGCCCTTCTAGCAACAACCCTGTACTGGGACACAACCATAAACTCTCACATTCACACACACACACACACACACACTCATACACTACGACCAATTTTGTTTACCCAGTTCACCTATAGCGCATGTGTTTGGACTGTGGGAGAAACCGGGGAGTGTTCATGTTTATTCAAATTGCATTTAATAATGATTATTGGTGCATATGAAGTCTATCAGACTTGCACTGAATTCATATAAAGGAGTAGGGATAGTTTACTCAAAGATGCTAATTTTTCTCATCAAACCTGTTTGATTTTCTTTCCTCTGATGAACACAAAAGAAGATATTTTGAAGAATGCTAGAAACCTGTAACTATTGACTTCCATGTTATTTGTTTTTCCTACTTAGTCAATGCTTACAGGTTTCCAGCATTTTCAATATAATTTATTTTGTGTTCAACAGAAGAAAGAAACTAATAAAGACTTGGAACCACTTGAGGCTGAGTAAATAGTTAGTCAATATTCATTTTTGTATGAACTATATCTAACATTTTGCACAATAAAAAAATCTGTTGTTAGTTAACCTACCACATTTAGACTATCAAAAAAAGAGACGTAAGACTTAAAAAATGAACTTTAAAGACTTTTTATCTGTAATCATGGTGATTCATAAAATGGATGTATAGTCAGGAACCACAGGTATTAGTTTTGTATTGCCTGAATATACCTTTGGATACTAAAAGTAGCTGTAAGCTTTGACTTGCATTTTATAAATCACCAAGGACTACAGATTCTGCAATAAAATCTTCGTTGGAAGAAAAAACCCTGTACTAGTAGGCGGGGCTTTATTCACCATACTGACAGTTACACTTTTCCCCATTCAAAAAGATACGAGTGACATGCCATGTGTACTCTACAGTCTTTGCTACAGATTCTGCTATAAAAAAACTGCTAAGAAAGAAACATCACCCACTGCTCGGGTGGCCTGAGGATGAGCAAATTGTGATTAAATTTTCATTTTTGTTTGAACTGTGCCTTTAACATTTTGCACAATAAAAGAATCTGTTGTTAATTTATTCACCTACCATCTTTAGACTATCAAAGAGAGACTTAAGATGATTCATAAAATGGACTGTTTTGCTTCAGCAAAACCCAATGTATAGTCAGGAACTGCAGGTATTAGTTTTGTTTTGCCTGAATATGCTTTTGGATACTAAAAAGGTGGCTGTAACTGTTGACTAGCATTTTATGAATCACCAAGGACTACAGATTCTGCAATAAACATCACCTACAGTACTGCTCGGGTGGCCTGAGGATGAGTAAAATGTGATTAAATTTTCATTTTTTTTATGAACTATCCCTTAAACATTTTACACGATAAAAAAATCTGTTGTTAACTTACTTAACACCTTTAGACTATCAAAGAGTGACTTAAGATGATATTTTTCTTCATACTTTCCTTTTCTTCTGAGACTACTTTCTAAGTGTATCTCCTCCTAAGCCTTTCAAGTTACATACTTAAAAATTTTGTCAAACCTTCAAACTGGTCTGACTCGGGTTGCTATATCTTTTCTAACTGATCCGACTTTGGGTTTTCCAAAAAACGACCCAGAAAATTCCCAAAAGTCCTATTGACTTAACATTAGGTCAAACTTTGTGAGCTCATAACTCTGCACCAGACTGTCCTACAGACTTCTAACTGGACTCATTTAACTCAGTCTAGCCAGCAGCCAATAACTGGTGACTTTTTAACTTACTAGCCACTCCCTAGCAACCACTTACAGCACCCTAGCAACTGTCCCATAGACTTCCATTGTAAAAGACTGCCATTGACTTAACATTGGATCAACCTTTGTGAGCTCATAACTCTGCACCAGACTGTCCTACAGTCTGGCCTCATTCAACTCAGTCTAGCCAGCAGCCAATCACTGATTTAATCTGTAATCATGGTTGTTGGTAATTCATCAAATGGACTGTTTTGCTTTAGAAAAACCCAATGTATAGTCAGAAACTATTAGTTTTGTTTTGCCAGAATATGCTTTTGGATACTGAAAGTGGCTGAAACCGTTGATTTGCATTTTATGAATCACTAAGGACTACAGATTCTGCTATAAAAATCTTCTTCGGAAGAGAAAAACATCACCTACTACTCAGATGGCCTGAGGATGAGTAAACTGTAATTTGAGTTTGTTTGAACTTTCCCTTTAACATTTTGCACAATAAAAGAATCTGTCGTTAATTAATTAACCTACCATCTTTAGACTATCTAAGAGTGACTTAAGATGATCTTTTTCTTCATAGAACTTTAAAGACTTTTTAATCTGTAATCATGGTTGTTGCTGATTCATCAAATGGACTGTTTTGCTTTAAAAAAAACCCAATGCATAGTCAGGAAATATAGGTATTAGTTTTGTTTTGCCTGAATATGCTTTTGGATGCTAAAAGTGGCTGTAACCGTTGTCTAGCACTTTATAAATCACCAAGGACCACAGACAAAGTCCCTTTAAGGCAAGTCATGTCACTCAGCGGCCATCTTTGAAACGCCTTTTGGGCAGTATACTTGGACATTCTGTTTGAATAGGGAAACTTCAAATTCTCCAAAAGCTTACGATTGAACTTCATATTAGGAATCGGCAATAAAATTGAACAACAACTGTCTCTTTAGTTTTATTTCTAAACATTAAAATCACACAAAACCTGCAGAAACTCACGTCTGGTCCAAGCTTCTCCCCCAGAGTTTCGTCAGTCTATATATCGATCGATGGTTGGCTCCTGTACTAGAAGGCGGGCTTTTTTCACCACACAACGATCGATGATTGGCTCCTGTACTAGTAGGCGGCGCTTTATTCACCATACTGACAGTTACACTTTTCCCCATTCAAAAAGATACGAGTGACATGCCATGTGTATTCTATAGTCTTTGCTACAGATTCTGCTATAAAAAAACTGCTAAGAAAGAAACATCACCCTCTGCTCGGGTGGCCTGAGGATGAGCAAGTTGTGATTAAATTTTAATTTTTGTTTGAACTATCCCTTAAACATTTTACACAATAAAAAAATTGTTGTTAATTAATTAACCTACTATCTTTAGACTATCAAAGAGTGACTTAAGAGGATCTTTTCTTTATAGAACTTTAAAGACTTTTTAATCTGTAATCATGGTTGTTGGTGATTCATCAAATGGACTGTTTTGCTTTAGAAAAACCCAATGCATAGTCAGGAAATATTAGTTTTGTTTTGCCTGAATATGCTTTTGGATGCTAAAAGTGGCTGTAACCGTTGACTAGCATTTTATGAATCACCAAGGACCACAGACAAAGTCCCTTTAAGGCAAGTCATGTCACTCAGCGGCCATCTTTGAAACGCCTTTCAGACAGTATGCTTGGACATTCTGTTTGAATGGGGAAACCTCAAATTCTCCAAAATTGCTTGCCAAGCTTACGATTGAGCTTCATATTAGGAATCGGCAATAAAATTGAACAACAACTGTCTCTTTAGTTTTATTTCTAAACATTAAAATCACACAAAACCTGCAGAAACTCACGTCTGGTCCAAGCTTCTCCCCCAAAGTTTCGTCAGTCTATATATCGATCGATGATTGGCTCCTGTACTAGAAGGCGGGCTTTTTTCACCATACAACGATCGATGATTGGCTCCTGTACTAGTAGGCGGGGCTTTATTCACCACACTGACAGTTACACTTTTCCCCATTCAAAAAGATACGAGTGACATGCCATGTGTACTCTACAGTCTTTGCTACAGATTCTGCTATAAAAAAACTGCTAAGAAAGAAACATCACCCTCTGCTCAGGTGGCCTGAGGATGAGCAAGTTGTGATTAAATTTTCATTTTTGTTTGAACTACCCCTTAAACATTTTAAACAATAAAAAAATTGGTATTAATTAATTAACCTACTATCTTTAGACTATCAAAGAGTGACTTAAGATGATCTTTTCTTTATAGAACTTTAAAGACTTTTTAATCTGTAATCATGGTTGTTGGTGATTCATCAAATGGACTGTTTTACTTTAGAAAAACCCAATGCATAGTCAGGAAATATTAGTTTTGTTTTGCCTAAATATGCTTTTGGATACTGAAAGTGGCTGAAACCGTTGATTTGCATTTTATGAATCACTAAGGACCACAGATTCTGATATAAAAAAATCTTCAGAAGAGAAAAAACATCACCTACTACTCGGATGGCCTGAGAATGAGGGAACTAGGAATAAAGTTTAATTATTGTACTAACTATTCCTTTAAAATTTTGCAAGAAATTACACATTTTGCACAATAAAAAATCTGTTTTTAATTAACCAACCACCTTTAGACTATCAAAAAGAGTGACTTAAGATGATCTTTTTCTTCATTGAACTTTGCATACTTTTTAATCTGCAATCATGGTTTTTGGTGGTTCGTAAAATGTATAGTCAGGAACTACAGGTATTAGTTTTGCCTGAATATGCTTTTGGATACTGAAAGTGGCTGTAACCGTTGACTAGTCCTTTATGAATCACCAAGGACTACAGATTCTGCTATAAAAAGTTCTTTGGAAGAAAAAAAACATCACCCACTTCTCGGATGTCCTGAGGATGAGGAAATTAACAGCTCATTTTCCTTTTTGGGTGAAATATTTCTTTAAGTATTTCAGACCACAAATAAAAAACCTTGTATATAACTGTGTGATTTATCTACACTATAAAAAATGCAGGGTTCCACACAATTAATTTATGTTGTCCCAACACAAATTGATTAAGTTAACTTAACACTTCTAACAATTTTATGTAGATTGAGCATAAAAAAATTAAGTTGTCCCATTGAAATCTCAAGAATTGTGTTGTTTCAGCTCATTTTAATTAAGTAGTTTGAACAAGTTAAAAACTTTTTTTTTTTTGAGTGTACATATGAGAAACAGAAAAATGGATTGGCAAATATAGTACAATATTTAGCATTATATTCATTTAACAGATATTCCTTCATATTACAAGTCAACATTAAAGGCATTTTAGGACACAGACTGAAGAGTTTTACTTTCTTACTCTTTTTTTCTCACTTACTAATTTTATCTCTTACAAACATTTATATCTCTGCGGTTTCCTCTTTCCACTTCTGTTTACAATGCAACTTTAACGTTCACTCAGCTCTAGTACTATATTTGGCTTATTGTCAATTTAGCGTAGTGCATTAGAGCTGCAGTAGTCAACATTTGAAGTGGATCAAAACCTTTCATCAAAGTTGTCCTAAAACTACTAAACAACACCCATTCCTGTCTTAGGATACATTCAAAATTCTGCTGCACGTGTGTTGACACATACATCGTCTCGGTCGCACATCACTCCCATACTCCAACAGCTTCACTGGCTGCCCGTCAAGTCTCGTATTGATTTTAAAACATTTATTTTAACATATAAAGTGGTTCATGGTTCTGCTCCAGGTTACATTTGTGACCTGATATCCATTTCCTCTACCTCTCGCTGTCTACGCTCTGCCTCAAGTCCTACGCTGTTTCAGCCTCGCTGCAAACTCAGCACCATGGGAAGTAGGGCATTCTCTTTCCGTGCTCCCAAACTCTGGAATGCTCTTCCCACTAACATTAGGAATGCCGGTTCATTGGACGCTTTTAAAAAGCTACTTAAAACTCATCTTTTTAGGACTGTTTTTAATTTGTGATATCTTTTATTCTTACTGTGTTTTTAATTGTATTTTTTATTGTTTACTGTGCTTTGTTGTTTTTACTTTCTTGTAAGCGCTTTGGGTTTTAGAAAAGCGCGTTATAAATAATATATATTATTATTAGGACAATTCTGAGTAACGTTTCTGATCCACTTCAAATGTTGGCTACTATAGACTCATTGTGAGATGCATTGGAGGCTATAATAAACGGTGCAAAGAAAGATAAGTTCAAGTATAGTCAAAATGGAAACAGAACAAAGTGCAATCGCATTTCCATAGGCAAATTATCAAACCTGATGGTCACGTTTAGATCTTTCTCTCCGGGAAAGTTCAAGTTTAG
>NC_079445.1:41346392-41393892 GCF_903798145.1 Danio aesculapii | reverse complement strand
CTTGCGGCTGAAAGGGCATCCGCTGTGTAAAACATATGGGAATAGTTGGTGGTTCATTCCGCTGGGGTGATCCCTGATAAATGAGGGACTAAGCTGGAAAATAAATGAATGATAAGCAGTTATCACAAGTTAAGACTCTTTAGTTGTGCTTTCTTACAATCAGCATTGAGTAAAAGTACTGTAAGTTAAAAATATTACTGATTAAGATTCTAAAATATTCTAATATTCTAAAATGATGATGAGGTGATAGAAGTTATGGAAAAAGCCTTAAAAAGGTCTTAATACAGGTAGGTATTGAATTGAACTCCATAATTCCTTTATATATCATGGAACCTTATGATACTGAGATTTATACATACTAGGGTTGGGCAATGTTGACCAATTTGTCATCGTACAAGGTCAAATGTAAAACATTGCGATGGACGATGGCGTCGTCGTAGGCGGCACTGAATACATTATTTATGAATAATTGATTAATTCATGATGAATTAATTATTCATAGCCTACCGTTTCAACTACCTGACCCACATAGTCTTTGTTTTACCCTTAACCAAATCATAAATAAATAAAAATAAGTTACACACACATTACCACCTTTCAATCACTTTTTCCGCAGGACTCTGGCATGAATAGGCAGAGTGATCTGTGTCGTTATAATGGCGTCCACAAACTTGGTTGGTAAAAAGGTTCACAACCATCAGTATCTGAGGTTTTCGCTGAAATCACTAAGTACAAGCGTGAAAGCGAAAGATTGAAGCAGTGTACTGACGCTGACACGTTACCTGATAGATTCAAAAGACTGAAGAGTCGTTAGATAGAGACAAGATTAATTCAATATCACATTTAACAACTTTAGTGAGGCGCGATCAAGCGGTACATCCTGATAAACTGTCCGACTTGCACTTATCTCTGGGGTGACTGCTGGAGCTCAGACGCTGCAGCGCATGACAGAGTGCGTGTGTTTGTGGTCACGTGATGTGCGTTTTCAGCCAGTGAATCGCCAGTGTGGACGTGGATCATTTTCATTCTAAAATGCCATTTTAAAACTAAGACGTATTAGTGTAAACGGGGCCTCAGTGTGTATAAGCGATGGACGATGGCATCGTCTATCGACCCTACCCTAATACATACTCAAACAAATCTGCTTTCCATTGATGTATACTTTGTTGGAAGTCTTTATTTGAAAATCTAGAATCTGAGGGTTCAGATAAATCTAAAGAATCTATATTTTTAATTCAATTCCTCTTTATTTGTATAGCTCTTTTACAATGTAGATTGTGTCAAAGCAGCTTCACATAGAAGATTATAGTAAATTGAAACTGTGTCAGTTCAGTTTTCAGAGTTGAAGTTCAGTTTAGTTCAGTTCAGTGTGGTTTAATTTTCACTGCTGAAAGTCCAAACACTGATGAGCAAATCCATCTAAATCACCTTTAAAATTGTCCAAATTAAGTTGTTAATAAAATATATATTACTAATTATAAATGTAAAAATGTCTTCATGGAACATGATCTTTATCTAATATTCTAATGATTTCTGGCATAAAAGTAACATTGACCATTTTAACTCGTACAGTGTATTATTGGTCATTCCTACACACACACCTATGCAATTTGAGGCCAGTTTTGTGGTCCGGGGTCACAAATGATGAGTAAATTTGTAATTAAATTTGTAAATGAAGTAATTTTGGGTGAACTGTCTCTTTAATCAGAGCATTTGAGGAATATCAAACCAATGCTGCCTTACAATCTGTTTTATTGATTATTGCGGTGTGTTCTTTGGCTTGTTACTTGGATTTTATGTAAGCTTTAAGGGTTGCAGTTTTATTTTCGGTTGTATATCTTGTAGCGCTTTGAGTTAAAAAAAAATCATCATATATAAAATGTATTATTATTAGTAATTAACTTAATGAAAAAGGCAGATCTGTTGTGATCTCATGCATTTCTTCTGTTCCCATTTCTGCAGTTGTGAAAAATTGGGAATGAAAGTGCTCAAAGAGGGCTCAACGACACAAGACAGAGAATGTGTGTCTGACACAAAAACAGCACCAGCCACGACCACGCTCTCAACTACCAGCCTTTCCAATGAGATAATCCCTAACCCTTCCAATACCATTACTACCAGTTCCACCAGTGCCATTAAATCTTCCAATACCTTTACTAATAGCTCATCCAGTGTCCTTATAACTTCCAAAACCAATACTACCACCTCCTCCACTGCCATTATATCTTCCAATACCAGTAAAATGAGGTCATCCAAAGCCAACTCTTCCAGTTCCAATGCCATTTTCCCTTCCAAGACCATTACTTCTAGTTCCTCTAATGCCATTATCTCTTCCAATGCTACTTCAATCTCAAGCACAGGTACAGACAAAATCATAACACTATATTCACAGGCAAATGTGTTTTTACATGTGATTTGTATACAATATATTATTGTATACAATAATATAAGTAATGTATACAATATTTGTAACTCAAAAAGCCAGTTAACATTTTCTTTTGTGTTAAAGGTGCTGTATGTAAGTTTTTGACTCTTATAAAACATAAAAATACTATAATATGCAGATATTTAAGAAATATGCTAAGTGAACATTCTTGTTTATCTGAAAAACAATGCTAAAGTCAGATATTTTGCTTTGAAAATGTGAGTTACATGCCGGAACGTCTTTGTTTAGGCTCTTTTAAATCCCCCATGCCAATTTAGCCAATTAGATTTCAGCACCCTGGATTGCCTTGGTGGAAAACTGCGTATTTCATTTATTCAGACAGAAAGGCTCTCAAAGCATGCGTCCGTGACTGAAAATGCAACCTCTGGTGGACAGTAGCAGACTCCGAAATGAGACGCAGATTCAGAGTGCCACATTAGGTGGTCATTAGTTGGCAAATAATATAAATATTAAAAACGTAAACATTAGATGAGCAGGTTACATTACCTCGTGTCCTAACAACATGCTAAGTTAAGAGATTTGCAGCAATTTGGCTGTTTGTACTAGACGAAACAAGATAGAAATTTAAATACAGCCATTCAGAGACAGAATAGTGCACTCACTGCACTCCAACGATATGGTAAGATTTCTAATCTAATTAATACATATTAAACCTCTTTAACATTATTAAATGTGCATGCTGAATCACTGATATGTGTTGGTTTGCACAGATCACAGATCTGAAGTTCAATTTCGGTTTATTTTCAAGTTCTGAGGTGCTGTCAGTAGTATGACAATAAATGTCATGTAAAATGGCATTCAAACTCGCATTATTAGCATTAAACACTGAATAAAGCACATGAGGTGTTCTTGAGGTGATCATAGTTTATCCTGTTGTTCACCAGTTTCGAAAATATAAATTTCAGGTGTTGGTTAGGACAAAAACTCCTTTTATTATGGAAAATAGTTCTTCTATCGTGTACTGTGGCTTTTAGTTAGAAAAAGGTTTAAATCAGCCTTAAATCAGCCTTTAGGCTTGATAGTCAGGCACAGTCACCTCAATCTGGCAACCTGCGCTTGTGTGGAGGAGCCAAGTAAAAATGTGTTTTGATCCAGGAGTGCAATACCTAGTTCATCCACTGGATGTCAATCTTGCATACTGCACCTTTAATGTTTAATTTATTTTATGTCAACATTTTTTGTTTAACTTTTTAAACTATAATTACAGTTATAAGTATCATGACCTCAATAGTAAGTCTTTATAGTAATGATAACATGGGGAAATGTTCCTTTTTGGCTGTGATTGTAGTTTTTAAAAAATAATAAATGCATAACCTAACGTGAAATATTTCATTTACAATCATATATTTTGGCTCTTCTCCCAAATAGTTAAATTCTGTTATTAATTACTCGCCCCAAAGTCGTTCCTATGCTCTGAGACAATCTTTCATCTTCAAAACACTAATGTTGATGTTCAGAGTCCGGAAAAGGAGAACACTCAAAACATACCATGTGACTTCAGTGGTTCAACGGTAATCATATTCAACTATAAGATTGATCATTTTCCGTGATGTACCCTTTTCGGTTACGATGCAGCTAACAGTCATCAGCGTAAGCATCTTAAATGTGTAAACTGGTTTTCATATTTGGATTTTTTTTTTGTAAAAGTATGTATCTTTATAAAGCTATACGTTGTATTATATAATCTTTGGACCAAATTATATATAGAACATAGGTCTCAAACTCAATTCCTGGAGGGCCACAGCTCTGCTCAGTTTTGCTCTAACCCTAATCAAACACAGCTGATCTTGTATTGTCTAGTAGTCTTGAACATTAGTTGGATCGGCTGTGTTTGATAAGGGTTGGAGCAAAACTGTGCAGAGCTGTGGCCCTTCAGGAATTGAGTTTGAGACCTGTGAAATAGAAAAAATGTATTAGCTCTTATCCAAGGTGTTTGTAATTCAGCATCTATGGGAAATGAGCGTCCATTGGGTATGGGACAGTCTATGGGACAGTACTGTAAATTTTAAATTGTTTTCTCTATTGGCTGCCGTTATCATTCTCGTACTATTTTTTTCTTTTGTCTGAAAGTCTTTAAAACACTATTGTTGAGTTTTTCTTTTATTCATTCATTCATTCATTAATTTTCTTTTGGCTTAGTCCCTTTATTCATCAGGAGTTGCCACAGCGGAATAAACCACCAACTATTCCAGCAAATGTTTTACGCAGCGGATGCCCTTCCAGCTGTCATCCAGTACTTGGAAACACCCCTACACATTCACACTCATACACTACGGCCAATTTAGTTTATTCAATTCACCTATACTGCATGTGTTTGGACTGACCAGACCCACACCAACACGGGGAGAACAAGCTCCACACAGAAATGCCAACTGGCCCAGCCAGAACTTGAACCAGTGACCTTCTTGCTGTGAGGCGATAGTGCTAACCACTGAGCCATCATGCCACCATTTTTCTTTTATTATTTGAGCAAATAGGAAAATATATTAGTTGTACTCTCCCATTCACTGTGCTCTATGTTTAGCTAAGTAAGATGACTTCCGCTACTGAGAAACCCAGAAATTTGAAAAGGCTGAATGGTTAGTTTTGCTTAACCAATCCATGCCTATACAGTCCAGTCAACATGGGAATAGTTTCATTTACCACCATGGTGATGAAAACAGAACTCTTTGGAATGTAATACAAATGCGTCAGTCATTGCCTTGGTAACATAAGTGTAATGTAAACAGGGATATGGATGATGATCAGATAACTCTTCTTTTGGGACTCCTTTTTTCCCTGATATTTATGTTGTTGAATACTTTGTTGCCTTTTTGCTGAGCCAGTTATGGAGACACTGGCAACAGATTTTATGTCACTGGCAACAACTGGCTCACTCTAGCAGTCCAGCATTGTTCAGTAGGTTTTCATTGGCAAACACAATCATGTTTACAGTGTTCTTGGAGCTTTGTATGATTACACTTGAACCACTGAAGTCACTTGGAACGTTTTGACAATGTTTCTGGTTCCTTTTCTGAACATCTTACAACTCTTGCTGTTGGAGTTGGAGTGATGATCAGAGTATGGAGTCAGATCAGTCTAAAAAAATATACATTCATTTATTTTCTTTTCAGGTTAGTCCCTTTGTTAATCAGGGGTCGCCACAGCGGAATGAACCGCCAACTTATCCAGCATATGTTATTTATGCAGCGGATCCCCTTCCAGTCGCATCCCAACACTGGGAAACACCCATACACTCTTGTGTTCACACACATACACTAAGGCCAATTTAATTTACCCAGTTCACCTATAGCACATGTGTTTAGATTGTGGGGGAAACCAGAGCACCTGGAGGAAACCCACGCCAACACAGGGAGAACGTGCAAACTCCACACAGAAATGCCGGGGCTCAAACCAGCAACCTTCTTGCTGTGAGGCAACAGTACTAACCACTGAGCCACTGTGCCGCCAAATTTTATTTCGTAAATGTATTATTTTGTTGGCATGGTGGCTCAGTGGTTAGCACAGTGGTTACTCACAGCAGGAAGATTGCTGGTTCAAGCCCTGGCTGGGTCGGGTGTCGTCTCTGGAGTTTGCATGTTCTCTCTGTGTTGTGTGTTTTCTCTGGGTGCTCCGGTTTCCCCCACAGTCCAAACACATGCGCTATAGCTGAATTGAATAAACTAAATTGGCAGTAGTGTATGAGTGTGTGTGTGTAAAAGAGAGTGTATGGGTGTTTCCCAGTACTGGGTTGCAGCTGGAATGTCATCCGCTGCGTAAAACATATCCTGACGTCAATCGCTGCCGAACTGAATTGTGGGTCCGTCTGCGCTGCTTGAGTGGCATTTCTCAGTGCAGAAGTTGGGGATTTCTCATTTTTTTCAAGCTCCAGCTCAGAAAGTAGCCGATTGCAGACTAATTTCATTGGCTGATGCTGCTATGACAATCGCATCAGCCCCAACTTTAGACACGCCACGCCCTTGGTCAAGCGTTGTCGCTGAAGCCCCGTGTGAATGCACGGGCAGCATTCAAAATGAATGAATGAATGCATTATTTTTGAGACTGATCTGACTCCATATCAGAGCGCTCTCTGATTTCATCTAAAATATCTTAATTTGGGTTCTGAAGATCTCACGGGATTGAAACGACATGAGGATGAGCATTTACATAATTTAATTCTTTTAGGGGAACTAATCCATCCAATTTACATTTTAGCTTTTAACATTTAGTTTTTTATGTTATTTTGAATTAATTTAATACATTTATGTTATTATATTATGTTAATAATTATTATATTAATGCAATTATATTATTTGAGTTTATTTTACGTTGTGATTTATTTAATTTTTAGTGTCTGTATTTGTGTTGTGTTTCTCTTTCAAACCAGCAGGGAGCACCACATCTCCCATTCACAGCATGCCGAAAGAAAACCAGACCCAGTGGTTCATGCTGTTCATCTTACTGATGCTTATCTTGTGCATGACTGGTTTCTGTATGCTGTTGAAAGGCAAGACAAAGAAAACTCTTTCAAAATGTTTCGGTAAGACTCAATCTAAAGTCTCTCATCAATGCTTCAGCATGCAACAGGCTACAAATGAATAAAACTAGCTAAATAAACCCTGCGATGACTCTGTGTTAGGATTTTCAGAAGTGAGATATTATTGTCATGTATAAGCAGCCAGGAATCCACCCAGTTCACTTATTACAGTAAAGCAGATTGCATTGGTTCTCATGTGTTTTAATTCCTATAAGGTTGAAGTCAATGGAAGCAGTGGCAGTGTTTCAGAATGACATGCATTTAACACTTATATGACAAGCTGAAACCACAGAACGCCCCAAGCATGCAACATACAGTCGTCTCACACGCAACACATTCACTTATTTCTCATTTTCTTTTTAGGTTTTATAAACGGAAGGCACGTAAGTACTTTCTCTGTGATAAATTACGTTAACTTCATATAAATAAAGCGCTCAAGTGAGAATTCCCCTTTGGTTTTGTTTCACGGTGACTGTAGGAAGGCAAGCATGGCTGCGGACAGATGGATTTTCAGTCTTATGCTTTAAAGGATTGTAATGTGGAGGCTGAGATGCCTTTGGGTGGCGATGTCAGAGAGGTCAAAGGTCAGATGTCAAGGACGGCGCCCCCATCTGGAGGTGTGCAGCAGGTCACAATGCATCACAAAGGGAAGGGTGAGAACGTCAGCAACACTGTAGGTGAGTGCTTTACGACACTTCAAGCTAATTCAGTGTCAGTTTAGGACGCATTTTACAAATGCCTTTTCAATCTAATGCTGAAAAAACATCTTAAGTACACGTTTAAGCCTCATGTTGTCTTAGGATTCTGCATACACCATTCATCCTTCAGGTCAAAAATGATCCACTTTCACTAAACCTCTAAACAAAAGCAGCTAAAGATAATTTCAATCCTCAAATGTATTTTGCATAAAGAAACAACTTTATCTTCATCACAAACTCTGTGAATGTCTAGGTTTTCCCCCATCAGTGTGCAGTATTTCATCAGTGTTTAATCAGTGGTCAGCATTCGTTTTTGACTACAGTAAAGGGTATATTTTGTAATGCTAAAAGTACCTTCATAGAAAGACGGTAATCATTAAAGTTAAAGGGCACCTATGGTAAAAAAACTACTTTTCAAGCTGTTTAGACAGCCATATGTGCATGTATGGTGTATAGACCGTCATATTGGGTTGATATAAGCACACCCAGTGCTTTTTTTTTCAATTTAACAACATAAAAAACGGTGGACCAATTGGAGCGGTTTTCAAACCGACAGCAACTTTACGTAGGAGTGCGGTCCCCCCGCCCACCAATATTGATTGACAGGCGCGTCATCATATCCTCAGTTTGTTGATTCACGTCCGCCATTTTCAGCGTGAGTCGAAGCGATATCACTAAAGGAAGACGCTAGCTCTATTTTTAGATGCAAGGCTCATTGGGCTCAACACAAGATCAATATTCTCCACATTATCGCTCTAATCGGAATTATTGGTTGTATCTTTAGGTAGGTTTGCAAGCATGTGTACTTCTCATCGAGTCTACCTTATACTTCAGCCGTTTGCATTTCTCGCGATCCCAGAAGCTCCCTGTGATCTTAACTAGCATGCGTTTTAGAATTCTAAACATAGGTTTCCGTTGCAGAAACCTATGTTTAGAATTCAAAAATGCGTGGCGCGACGATTCGGGACACTTCATGTTTCTGGTGCGCCACAGAGAGTGTCTGGTGTGCTGTGTCGTGGCTTCGAGCGGCGCATCCGGTGCCTCAGTCAAAGTTAATTCAGTGTGGGTGGTTATTAGTTTCTGTGTACAAGCTCGGCACTTGAAACTAGCACACAGTTGGCTGTAAAACTGTACAAAGACACAAATGATTTTGTACTCTCTGCTTGGTCTGTGTCCGAGTCGTACATGAACGACTGAATGTGGATCCTCTCCTTCTCTCAGTCTGCCTGTCTGTGTTGCAAACACAGAGCGGGTGAGCTCATGGCCCGCCCCCTTGTTACTTTGGGCGGGAAGCCCAAACTAGCCTACATGTGAAGCAACACACCCATAAATCAGCGAGCTGTGGACACGCCCCCAACATGACACTTTTTAACACATTATAATAAAAAAATCTGAATTGTGTTTTAAACTGAACCTAAACTGGCACACTCAGAAGAACCATAATATTAATATTAAATCATAAAAAAGAGGTCAACTATGTGCCCTTTAAAGGTGCAGTTGGTGATTGTCTTCAGAAACATTTTTTGTTGTGCTGGTTGAAAGTCTCTTCACAGTGCAATAGTGATGCAGTGTTTCCTCTAGGATTTTTTCCAGCTGTGGCGGCAGGCCTTTTTTTTACACAGATCTACCAACTACCTGTGGCGTTATTTCAATGACAAATGTCGTGAGCGCAGTATTACAAGTCGAGATCGCATTTATGTAATAGCCTACGAGCATGCGGATCTCTTTGCTTGCGCGCCATTTTTTTCTGCTCGTGCACAAAACTTCTTTCACGCCCCCTCAAATATAAGTCGCTTTAAGAACACGCAGATCTTGTTGTGCGCTCTCAAATAAACGCTGCTGAGGTGTGCTTTAGTGAGTTTATGTAACAAGTATGTCTCCAGCATTTATTAGATTTGCTAGGAATATTTATGAATGCCTCCGTTATTAATGCGTCCTGAAATAAAGTAAAACAGCTGTACGTCGTGTTTGCTGGCCTCACGCATCACGCACCTGTCACAGTCAGTCAGTCAGTCAGTCAGTCAGCACATAACCTTAAAGGGTTAAACAAATGACGCACAGCACTACTACAGTTACAGAAAAGTTCACGCGGTTATAATTCATTTACCTTTTAATATGTTTTGGTTCGATTGTCACCCGCTATAAAAAAATAGAATGTTTTGAATGAGAAGCTGTAATGTAGCCGTGGCGGGATGAATCTTCGTGTGGCGGCCCGCCATTGAATGTAGCAGAAACCATGTGACGATTAAAGTAAATGATCTAAATGTAATTATATGTATTTTTATATTCTGGGAAAGGCATGACTAAAAATGTTCATCCAATTAAAAATTGTCAGACATAATTGGGATAAGTAGCCCAAACTGTCAACAAAAGTAAATTTGTACATCTGCGCACATTCACGCAGATCCGCCGCATTCACGTGCACACGAGAGAGTGACAGCGCTGACAATGCTGAATCAACTTTTTCAAATCCTGAATCAATATTGGAGTTAGTTTTGCACACTGGACACCATAGCCAAAGTATTTTTTAAGAGTTCACTCTTAGATGATGATTGATTATAAAGCTTGTTTGGCATGCTGTCCCGGGAGAGAGCCCTGAGCTCATAAGATCCTCGAGCCCAGGGCTCCCTCCCGTCTGCAAGGCGAGAGGGGAGTTTGAGCTCAGGTAGATCTCGAGAACTCCCCTGCTGTAGTAGCTAATGAACAGATAGTGATTGCTCTTAATAGATAACTACTTACTAGGAGCATGTCTATGGTGCCGATTTGGATTAGTTAATTAACTTAAGTTGCATGTTTTTGGATGGAGGGAGGAAACCGGGGAACTCGAGGGAAACCCACGTGAGCACGGGGAGAACGTGTAAACTCCGCACAGAAAAGTCAGCTGGCTTGGTAAGGACTAGAACCAGTGACGTTCTTGCTGTGAGGCAACAATACTAACCACTGGGCCTCCGTGCCACCCATCTAGGAAAGGAGGAGGAGTAGGGGTGGAAGGGGGGATTCATCAAAATGAAGATAGCTGTTATATGGAACTTAGGGTATTTATAATGGTTTAGGAATCAACTGATTGGTGAATCATAAATTCAGGACCAGCCACAAGCAATCATAAGCATGTGATCCTCTCAAAATTAGTTTATAAATAAACTTCACTTAGACAGGTAATGTGATGTTTTAAAACTATTTTAGTCATGCCAAAGAGCTTAGAATGACCAAGAGGCGACACTCAATAGAACGTTCCAGTGCAAGAGCAGCGCCCAACAACAGCCCCGTGATTCCACCATTTTGAAGTGAAAGCGGTCGGCTGTCCATTGGATCTCATTGGTGTCACGATGGCAAGCAGCTGCTTTGTTTTCTATTTATTTATTTAAAAATTGCATTAAAGCTGAGATACAGCCTGAAAGATGGCAATACAACACTTACTATCACAATCATCAGCACTTTTAATAGTTTATTTTGCAGATGTATAATATGCTGTTGTTCTATTGGAATTTTCATTCCAAAATGGCCGTCGCGTGACACTAGCGGCATCTAATGGCTGTTTCCCAAACAACAACAACAACAGAGTGTCGCCTCTTGGTGATTTTATGCTCTTTGGTCACGCAAAGCTGATGTAGATTGTGTTGTTTTACGAATGGCTTAAATGCACAGAAGTGTTGTTCAGCCACTGAAATCTTTAGGTGAATGACTGATGTGACTATTTTCAGTTTCGTAAGGGCCTTTACAGCATCGATAATGTCGATTTATATTTAGTTTAACAACAAAACACAAGTAAAAAGCGCTATTCTACCTAGCCTGCTATACTGAGCAGAAGTTGGTTTTATATTCACATTGGGTCATTTTTAAACAGTGACAGCCTGTGACACGCTCCCTATATTGTTTACCATGCTACTCTGAATAATCAGTCTGAAATAGTATGTAAGTATGGCTTAGTAATAAGTGTAATTCCTGCACCCTGCTGGCCAACCACTAAGCATACAGTAGTCGCTTTAGGACAAAGCGTGTGAGAGAGTGAGACCAGCAATCCTTAAATGCATGAAATATTGCACATTATGACAAGTTTTGCTGCTACACAACTGAAAACCTGCTAGATATTATACAGTTTTCCATTCGGAATTGTAGTATTATAAAGTACTATAGAGTTTTCTAACTGGAGAATGACGTGATCTAGTGGGTTGTCTACGGTCATCTTTAATGTGCGCGTTCATGATTTCAGGACGCCTTGGCTTTGGATGGCAGAGGAGGGACTGTGTTTTAAAGATATTATGCTAATGGATAACACCTTTAAAGCAGCAGATTCTTATTGAGTGTGTGTTTGGGGGTGGGGAGTGTTGGAGTTTGCATGTGTATTCATGAAAATAGAAAATGATACAGTTTTACTAATGTTGGGGACATTTTAGAAAAAGGAAACAAATTTCAAGATTAAAAAAAAACAATGTTTAGGGTTTTTTTTTCTGCGTTTAAAATGGTGCCCAAGGCATTTTTTACCTGTAAGTGAAAAGGAGGGTAGAGTTTTTCTTTTGTTGCACTTTATCAATTTGTGATCGTACATTTCCACTACTGTACATATTTTTAAAGGTTGCTTTGTGCACTGAGCCATAAATCTTCTTTCAGCAGCTTTACATACATCAAACTTTACAGTTTTATTCAAATCCACATATTTATTACCCACACTTTATTAGGTACACCTGTCCAACTGCTCGTTAATGCAAATTAACATGGCAGCAACTCAATGCATTTAGGCATGTAGACATGGTCAATATGCATTTCAAAATTGATTCCAGTCCCTCCCTAAGTTCATAAAATGAATCAATATAAAACAGCTAATTTTGACCCAGGAATAAAAATAAGTTTCAGATTATCAATGCAGGAGGAGGGAACAAAATGTTTTGATGTTTGTGCTGGCAAATATGGCAAAATTTCTGAGCTTTATTTTTTATTTAATTTTGTATTTTATTTATTTATTTTTTTTTTTTTTTACATTTTTTTTTATTATTTTATTAATTTTTTTCTTACATTTTTTTATTATTATTATTATTTATTTTTTTCATTTTATTATTATTTTCTTATTTTATTCTTTTTAATTTTATATATTTTTTATTATTATTTATTTTATATTTTATATATATATATATATATATATATATATATATATATATATATATATATATATATATATATATATATATATATATATATATATATATATATGTTTGTTTTATTATTTTTTATTTATTTACGTTTTTTTGCAGTATAAATCACCATGCACTTTTGATGTTGTGATTTTCCTTCATGAAAGTTTCATGGAAGAAAAATGACTCGTGGTCTCATTAGTAAATTTTGACAAGCTGCTCGTATTATCTCAAAATAATAATGCACAAGCCAGAAATATTTGGCAACACTTTCTAAAATTTTAATTGTTATCAGTATTGTTTATGTGTGATTAACTTCACTGGAGCAGAAAAATATTTCCTAAACATGAGTCACAGCACTTTTTTGCGCGTCCTGCATTGTCTTAATTCCCATTTTCACTTCCTGTTCATTTGGGTTTTTTCTTTTTTGCAATGTTTGTTTTGGATTTCCTTGTCAAGTCAATTGCCAAGAGCCTGTAATAACAAAAACACCCAAAAGATTAAATGTAACTTATGGTAAACTGAACAAAGAAAAAGGGATAACAGAGCATAAAGCAATGTTTTTACTGCTCTTGTTGGAGTTTGTGCAACACACACAAGTTTGGTTCCTGCTTCCTCTCTGTCTGAGACTATTTTCAAACTAACTTCTCGTTTAAAGACTGCTTCAAAAGTCAGTGAGCAACATTATGATGTCTTAAAATAGCTTAGGGTAAAGGATAACGTGTCGTTTCAAGCTTTGTGAAGAGCAAACTCCCAGAATGCATCACAGAATATACTTGCAACAGCTGATACAGACTTAAAAGGTGCTGTATGTGCAAAGTTTTTTGCACTTCTGAAGCATAGATTAGATTAGATTAGATTAGATTAGATTCACCTTTATTGTCATTACACATGTACAAGTACAAGGCAACGAAATACAGTTTAGGTCTATCCAGCAGTGCAATAGCAGTGGGTGAGAGGTGTCCTTAAGAATACTGCTTGCTCGGTGCAGACAGTGTTTCTTCTGGATGTCCTCAATGGCTGGCAGTGTAGTCCCTTTGATGCATTGGGCAGTTTTCACCACCCGCTGCAGTGCCTTAGCTCCGCAACAGAGCAGCTTCCATACCAGACTGTGATGCAGATGGTCAGGATGCTTTCTATTGTGCAGCGGTAGAAGTTCACCAAGACGGCTGATGAAAGCTGGTTCTTCTTAAGTTGCCTTAAGAAAAATAGGCGCTGGTGAGCCTTCTTGACCAGGCTGGAGGTGTTGGTGGTCCAGGAAAGGTCCTTAGAGATGTGCATCCCCAAGAACTTGAAGGATGAGACAGGCTCAACAGCCATCCCATTAATGTGAATGGGATCATGTGAGCCTGTTTGTCCCTTCCTGAAGTCCACAATGAGCTCCTTGGTCTTGTTGGTGTTAAGGAGCAGATTATTGTCAGTGCACCAAGTGGCCAGATGCTGTATCTCCTCCCTGTAGGCAGTCTCATCATTGTTGCTGATTAGACCAATCACTGTGGTGTCATCTGCAAATTTGATGATGGTGTTGGGTCTGTTCACAGGCCTACAGTCGATGGTAAAAAGGGAGTAGAGGAAGGGGCTCAGCACGCAGCCCTGGGGTACACCAGTGTTGAGAGTGACAGTGGTGGAGCAGATGTGGTCTGATCTAACATTCTGAGGTCTGTTAGTCAGAAAGTACATAACCCAGTTGCAAAGAGACGTGTCGATATCCAGGTCTCTAAATTTGATCATTAACTTAGAGGGTATGACAGTGTTGAATGCTGAGCTGAAGTCAACAAACAGCATTCGTGCATAAGTGTTTTTATTGTCCAGGTGTGTGAGGACAGAGTGCAGTGCTATGGAGACAGCATCTTCTGTGCTCCTATTGCCACGGTAGGCAAACTGATGTGGGTCCAGTGTGGATGGCAGAGAGTCTTTCAGATGTGCCAGGACCAACCGCTCGAAGCGGTTGATGGGTGTGAGTGCTACAGGGCAGTAGTCATTCAGGCATGTTGGGGTGGAGTGTTTCGGCACTGGCACAATAGAGGTGGTTTTAAAGCATGTTGGCACAGCTGCTAGGTTAAGCGACAGGTTGAAAATGTTTATGAATACCCCAGCGAGCTATTCTGCACATGCTTTGAGGACGCACCCAGGAATACCGTCTGGTCCAGCAGCCTTACGCACATTGATCAGACTTCTGAGGAGGTGAGTGTGATAAGTGAGTGGTCGGTTGAGGGAGTGATCCTGGTGTAGGGTTCTTTATTGTCTCTTTCAAAGCGGGCATAAAAGTCATTTAGCTCGTTCAGGAAGGAGACATTTGTGGATGTAGGGGTGGACTGGCTGGGTTTGTAGTTGCTGATGGCCTGGATGCCCTGCCACTTGCACCGAGGATAAGAGTTGGAAAAGTGCTTCTCTAGCTTTAGCTTGTAACAGTGCTTGGCCTTTTTGATGCCCCTCTTTAGATTAGCTCTGGAAGTGCTGTAGGCCTGTGCATCCCCTGATCTGAAGGCAGTGTTGCGTGCCTTCAGCTGGAGGCGCACCTCCTTGTTCATCCATGGCTTTTGATTTGGGTATGTTGTGATTTGCTTCTGAAGGCAACGATATCATGTTATCATAACCATCTAATGTGGCAATAACCTCATAACTATACTGTGCATTTACACAGGGGCCAAATTCATCAATGTAAACACAAGAAAACAGCATTAACATTATAGCAGACACTGTAAACAGCTCATTCCCAGTCACTAGACTTTTCTGACAGGGTATTTGAGGGACTTTGTCCTGGCCAAAGTCCCTCTATCCGCCCTTTCGTTACGATCATGGCCTCCCAATCATCCCCATCCACCGAATTGTCTCTATCACTGTCTCTCCACTCCACCAATAGCTGGTGTGTAGTGAGCGCACTGGCGCCGTTGTTCTGTGGCAGCCATCGCATCATCCAAGTGGATGCTGCACACTAATAGTGGTGTGAAGTGATGTGGTGTGAAGTGACCCCCCCCCCCTCTCATGATTGTAAAGCGCTTTGGGTGTATGGCCATACACAATAAATGCGCTATATAAAATACACATTACATTCATCGAGTGCAGTGTTTCCTCTAGGATTTTTTCCAGCTGAGGCGGAAGGCCTTTTTTACACAGATCTACTAACTACCTGTGGCGTTATTTCAATGACAAATGAGCACTGTATTAGAAGTCGAGATCGCATTTATGTAATAGCCTACAGCATGTGAATCTCTTTGCTTGCGCGCCGATTTCCTCTGCTCGTGCACAAAGCTTCTTGCGCGCCCTCAAATACGCGCTGCTCAAGCGCAGACAGTGTTGCCAGATTGGGTGGTTTCGAATTTATTTTTGCAGGTAAAAAGTGACATAGGCGTGCCCGCGTGCCCGCCAGCCCCTTTCTGCCCTCATAAACCTGTTTTGATCTCCCAAAGAGATGCCACAGCCCCCGCTCTTCGGATACATATGTTAGGACTGTGTATAAACGCTTGTGATCTCGACAGCTTTGGGGCTGGAAACAGTCAGCATCATCTGGCAACACTGAGCGCAGATCTTCTCGTGCACTCTCAAATAAACACTGCTGAAGTGTGATTTAGTGCGTTTATGTAATGAGTACTTCTCCAACATTCATTAGATTTGCTAGGAATATTTATGAATGTCTCCAATAGACCTACAGAGCGCCATTAATGCGTCCTGAAGTAAAGCGAAACAGCTATACGTCGTGTTTGCTGGCCTCACGCATCACGCACCTGTCAGTCAGCCAGCCAGTCAGTCAGCACGTAACTTTAAAGGGTTAAACAAATGACGCACAGCACTACTACGGTTACAGAAAAGTTCACACGGTTATAATTCACTTACCCTTTAATAGGTTTTGGTGCAATTTATCACCCGCTATTAAAAAAAATAAGATGTTTTGAATGAGAAGCTGCAATGTAGACGTGGCAGGATGAATTTTGGCGTTGGCGCCCCGCCATGGAAGAATAAATGTAGCGGAAACCATGGAGTGTCAGAATGTTGTGGGACTATTATACAGGAGTTATTATTATGGATTATAGATCGCTAAATTTTGCGGTTTTTATTTTAGCGTTTTTTTAAAGCATGATGGTAAAACACGAATGTGGTTATGAATATATGAAAACATGAGCTTGTTTGTTGTAAAAATGTGTAATAATGACAAAAATACTCATTTGTGGATCTCCTTACTTCGGGGTTTAACTATCTGCCATCCGTGATCATAGAGATAACCTGATGATCAATAATTCTTTGCTAGAAATTGCAACAGCCGTGGGAAAGGAGGGCAGTTTTTGTTAAAAGGTTTGGAAAAACCTGAGGGATAAGTTTGTTAAAGCCAAAAGTGGAGACCCAAGTACATAATTAGAGAAATATGTTTTTCCACCAGCAGGCCAGGATTAAGAATTCAGAAGCCCCTGGGCACAATTTCTTGTAGGCCCACTACCTGGCCGCACTCCTATAGTTGAATTAAAAAATAAGATTGATACAACATTTTTTAAATAAAATTAATCTATAATATTTCCCACATTTTTAAAATAAATGATATACAGTATAATATTTCTAGTCTACAAAGATTTGACTCATTTTTAAAGCATTTAAAGCATACTTTGGAAAAATACTAATACAACTAGTGAAAATGAATGGATTTTAATATACAGATAATATACAGAAGCAGTACTAAAATATATATTTAAGGGTATTTTTATCTAAGTTCTACAAACATATAATGCATATGATTAGGATATAACACCTCTCCAATCCAGTTCAATTCTTTGAATCTGAGTGTTCCATAATACACACACTTATTAATGATTCCTACTTGTCTTCCTCGTGATGAAGAGTAAGCTAAATCTGATATGTAGTGGGGGAAAAAAAGAAGAACGTGTTCATCAGACGCTGGATTCGAACCGGGTTCATGATCGATCGCATCAGAAAATGTTGCCATGCGCTTTACAAGCTACGCCACTCACATTGCTGTTGGTTGCACTCTGTAGTTATATTGTAATGGCAAAGTAATCTGATTCTAATTGGTCCTTGTGTGTGTATTAAAAATGCTGATTGGCTCACAGAAAGAACCTTATAGAGTCAAGCAAGAGTTCAACTTTGTAGATAAACCAGTTTTGTTTTTTAAATAAAAACATCACATAATGTAAATAAGATGTGATTTTAATAAGAATATGTTAATAACTCAATTTTGACACAAAATGTCAGATAAAACCTTATAATTCCAAGGTGACGAACTGCTAATTCACCGATATTTTTTACATTGTAGGCTGAAAATCCCTGAGCTCATCATAATTTGTCTCTTGCAGGCTCCATCTACATCTACTCTCCCGGAATGGTGATTTTGGGTTCCGGTTCGGGTGAAAAAAAGGAAGATGCAGGGGTTTGTGAAGAAGCCGTTCCCCTTATGAGCAAACCACAGCAAGAGTCAAATCCACCCCTGCAGGAGCTCCGGATACAGATGAGCACACAGGAACAGGCTGACGAGGAACTGAGCTTGAGTTTCCCCGTGCCAGCTACTGGAAAGTGAGAACTTGAGCATGTGCTTTCTGACATGAACTTGGTTCTGGCCTTCAAAAAGGTTACAGGTTGAATCACAAGGCTGAAAATCACAAGTGATGGTACGTCATGACTCACAGCACCAGCCATTCTGAAGTCCTGGTTTCAGTTCCTGAGGAAAATGCATGCTAACAAAATGTACAGGCTTCTTTAAATGCACTTCAAGTCAAATAGTGAACGTGCAAATGGACCCGATGGAAATCGTCAGATAAGGAGTTTTGCTTTTTTGCACATTATGTATAGAGTGAAATTCTGTCATAATTTGCTCACCGTGAGTTTGCACATGACCTGAATGGTAATTTTATTCTGCTGAACGTATTCTGAAAAGTGCGGTTAGCCATGCAGCTGCTGGTTCCCATTGACTTCAGGAGTGTATGATTTTTTTTTCATACCATGGAAGCCAGTTTTGGTTACCCACAATCTTCAAAATGTCATCTTCAGTGTTCAGCTGAGGAAAGAAATGAATGCAGGTGAGGAGCAGCTTCATGGAGAGTAAATTATTGGCTGAAGTGTAATATTAGGCATACATTTTCTTTTTACATTTAAATGACTTGAGAGTGTCCCATTAACCCTTGTGTGTCTGTTTAAAAAAAGTTACATATAGATCCACAGAGGACCAAAATTCCAATATACATCATGAAAGTGTTATATTTATAGATATTTTTACACGTTCACTGTCAGATTTCTTTAACAGAATCAGCCCAAATTAAATGGAAACTACCAAATATTCATTTTAACTCTTTAAATTGAAGTTTGCTTACAAAATAAAATAGTATAATAAACAAAAACTATAAAATCATATAGTATAATATATACACTCACCGGCCACTTTATTAGGTACACCTGTCTAACTGCTCATTAGAACAAATTTGTAATCAGGCAATCACATGGCAGGAATTCAATGCATTTAAGCATGGAGACATGGTCAAGACGATCTGCTGCAGTTCAAACCGAGCCTCAGAATGGGGAAGAAAGGTGATTTAAGTGACTTTGAACGTGGCATGGTTGTCGGTGCCAGCCGGGCTGGTCTGAGTATTTCAGAAACTGCTGATCTACTGGGATTTTCATGCACAATCATACCTAGGGTTTACAGAGAATGGTCCGAAAAAGAGAAAATATCCAGTGAGTGGCAGTTCTGTGGGTGCAAATGCCTTGTTGATGCCAAAGGAGAATGGCCAGACTGGCTCCAGCTGATAGAAGGGCAACAGTAACTCAAAAAACCACTCGTTACAACCGAGGCCTGCAGAAGAGCATCTTTAAACACACAACACGTCCAACCTTGAGGCAGATGGGCTACAGCAGCAGAAGACCACACCGGGTGCCACTCCTGTCAGCTAAGAACAAGAAACAGAGGCTATAGTTGGCACAGGCTCACCAAAAGTTGGACAATGGAAGATTAGAGAAATGTTGCCTGGTCTGATGAGTCTCGATTTCTACTGTGACATTCGGATGGTAGGGTCAGAATTTGGTGTCAACAACATGAGAGCATTGATCCATCCTGCCTTGTATCAACGGTTCAGGCTGGTGGTGGTGGTGTAATGGTGTGTGGGATATTTTCTTGGCACACTTTGCGGTCATTAGTACCAATTGAGCATCGCGTCAACGCCACAGCCTACCTGAGTATTGTTGCTGACCATGTCCATCCCTTTATGACAACAGTGTACTCATCTTCTGATGGCTACTTCCAGCAGGATAATACACCATGTCATAAAGCGTGAATCATCTCAGACTGGTTTCTTGAACATGACAATGAGTTCGCTGTGCTCAAACGGCCTCCACAGTCACCATATCTCAATCCAATAGAGCACCTTTGGGATGTGGTGGGACAAGAGATTAGCATCATGGATGTGCAGCCGACAAATCTGCAGCAACTGCGTGATGCTATCATGGACCAAAATCTTTCAGGAATATTTCCAGTACCTTGTTGAATCTATGCCACGCTGGATTAAGGCAGTTCTGAAGGCAAAGGGGGTCCAACCTGATACTTGTAAGGTGTACCTAATAAAGTGGCCGGTGAGTGTATATATTGATATATATATATATATATATATATATATATATATATATATATATATATATATATATATATATATATATATATATATATATAAGCTATGCAGATTTTTCAGAACTTTTACCTTCTAAAACATGCTGGCTTGTATTAACCCAATGTTGGGTTAGTTATTTAAAATACATTTAAATGACTTTTTTTTTTCAACCGACTCTTGGGTTTGTTTGTATTTGACATATTAGAGTGTACAGTCTTGAATATGTCAATCATCAGAAACGTCATTCATTTTTTCAGTATTGTGATATATCATTTTTTTGCAGTGTCACTACCGTTCAAACTAAACTACTTTACTCAACAGCAGAAATCAGTAGAAATGTCATGACTAGTTTCACACAGTTCTAAAAATAAATGCTGGGTTGTCGCAATCCAACGTTGAGTCAAACATGGGCAAATCCATCCTTTGGTAATTACTTTTTCTATTAAATTTTAATTACCCTTTTTAACTGAATAGTTTGGTTTGACCCAATTGGTTACAACAACCCAGCATATTTAGAGTGCAGGCTAAATATATTATTATTTAAAAAAAAATACACAATTTTACCAAAATGTATGTGGTTTGCACACTGAAAAAAATGATTCATTTGATTTACTAAACTGTTTTAAGTTATTTGGTTGTAAACAATTTATTTGGGCTGAATTGAAACAAGTTAAGTTGAACATTAATGAATTTAATTCATTTGTTTAAATTCAGCCCATGTTTGCAACCACTTACCTTTAAAAACTGTTAACTCAGCCAAACTGATCTCGAAACCTAAAATAAGAAGGCCAAAAATAGCCATGAGGATGCACAAGGGTTAAGACAGACACATGTTATAAAGTGCTGCTGCAGCAATAATGCTTCATTTTGGACGTGACTCGCGAAACGGCCTCTCAAAGGAACTGTATGCTGACTGTGTGAAAAGGAGGTAAAGGCAAAAAGGGTGCTAAAACGCCCTCATAGGTCGTATGCAGTTTCATAACACATCATAAGATTGCCTTGCTTCATAAAGACAATAGAAACCCTCATAGATTTTGTAATGGATATAATTCTAATGGTTTCAATTGAAACTGTATTGTTCCTTTGAGTCTCTACTGGTACTTCTTTTGAAGACATATTAAGCCCATTAAATCTAATGGAATATGTCCTGAAACACACTAGAAACTCTTCAAATGTAAAGGGTTTTAATGGGTAACAGTTGAGGGTTTAATGTTTTTGATGGTGTTTGTGGTGGAAATCATTAGAAGATCTTTGACGGTGACATTGTTTGTTTATATGTTTGTTTTTACATCTTAAAGGGATAGTTCACCCAAATTGAAAATGGTTTAAAACCTTTGAGTTTCTTTCTTTTCTTGAACACTAAAGAAGATACTTTGAAGAAAGCTGGAAACCTGTGACCCTTGACTTCCATATGAAAAAAACAAACAATTTGGAAGTCAATGGTTACCGGTTTCCGGCTTTCTTCAAAGTATTTTCTTTGTGTGTTCAACAGAAAAAAAAACTCATAAAGGTTTGAAACAAGTGAAGGGAGAAAATGATTTTAGGTGAACTATGATGAACTATTATATAATTAATGCACAGATATATCTTTTGACCATGTCCAATTTGCCAAATACGTGGCTGCATTTACACTGGCACATAAAATCATATTTTATATAAGTAAGTGCTTCATCTGAAATCATGTCATTTGTGACATCTAAAAAAATGCTGGGTTGTTTCAACCCAGGGTTGGGTCAAATATGGGCTAACCCAACAGCTGGGTTAAAAAACATTTAAATTGAATATAAAAAAATTACATGTGTGAATGCAAGAGTGTGTGGGTGTTTCCCGGTGTTGGGTTGTGGCTGGAAGGGCATCCGCTGTGTAAAACATATGCTGGATAAGTTGGTGGTTCATTCCGCTGTGGTGACCCCTGATAAATTAAGGGACTAAGCCGAAAAGAAAATGAATGAATGAATAAAAAATGTACCCAATCTTAGGTTTGTTTATATTTGTGTTAGGGTTAGATCAATACAACCCAGCATTATTTAGAGTAGTGTTTCTCAACCACGCTCCTGGAGGACCACCAACACTGCATGTTTTGGATGTCTCCTTTGTCTGTCACAGCCAATACAGGTCTTTCAGTCTTTGCTTATGAGCTGGCCCTGGTTTTTTCAAAAGGTTTAATCCAGATAAAATTGATCCGGATTTAGTAATCCATTCTTTGCGATCTGTGATCACGTAATCCAGTTTACTTTTTGAGCCAGTTTTTCAAAGCAACATCGGATTGGATCAATCTGATCCGGATAGGAACTTTTCAGGAGCACTAAATCTGGATAACCAGTGCTCAAACAGGATAGGAAATCACAATGTAGAACTATAGATATGTAAAGAGCAACAAGTAGAATAGCCAGTAAGGGGTAAATATAACTTGAAATGAAAACACACACATTTAAAAAAACTAAAAACAAGAAAAACCCCTCCCATTCTCTTCCAGCAGTCCGCTCATCTGAGACCTACAACACAAACACTGTACATTGAGGATATTTATAACAATTTTTTAAAAAAGTATGGCGGTAAATCACTGCCAAAATTAATCGAGCGCAGCAGTAAAACTAGCTTTACATACCATACAGATCTAATGTGGATCATCATAACCTGCGTCCAATCCCGGCTAACTTTGGGAAAGGGCGAGTAACCAATAGCGTTAGAAATAACAAGTAAACGAAGTCCCGCCCCAGGACTGACAAAAATCCAAAAAGTTTCGCATTAACTGAGAAAAGAATCAGCGAGCAAGCGCAAGATCCCCTGTGGACGCGTGAGCTGTAGTTTCCTCGTGTGTAGGCCTGTAATCTGCTCGTAGTTCACTTTTCCTCGTGCGTAAACATCACTGCTGCGCTCGATTTATTTTGGCATTGATTTGCCGCCATAAAAAAGACTTAATGTGAAAAACTCCACAATAATTTCAGACTTCCTCATCTGATGTGGAGAGACCAGCTTGTCTGAGCGTAGCCTTTAGGAGGCGGATCTCAAGTCTGGCCTTGGTTTGCTGCAGTTTGGTCAGAGTCAGTTTAATCCGGATTTTTTGGATCAAAGTGATCCAAATCCTACAAAAAAGGTCTGAAAAACCCAAACTAAAGGTTTGATCCGGATCAAAACCAAGATTGGATTACACGATCTAATCCAATTATGTAATCCATTTTCAAGATTTGATCCAATCCCTTATCCAAAATCCTAGTGGATTACTTTTGAAAAACCGGGCCCAGATGATCTGAATCAGGTGTGTTTGATTAAGGAGACATGGAAAATGTGCAGCGCTGGTGGTCGTTCAGGAACGTGGTTGAGAAACACTGATTGAGGCCTCGGTCACACTGAACTTTTTCGCTCCGTTGACTTTCAGTCATATGCAAGAGCATGCGGTAGACCGGAAATGCAAGCTCGTGCAACAAGTTTTGCAGTTTGCTGCATTGCAAAGTTCAAGCTTGGTGAACTCTGATGTGCAAAATTGCATCACATGACTGCATGAGACCAATCAAAGAATCGCTTGCTTAACCACATCTAATGTCTAATCATCCTGTTTAATCCCGCCCTTTTTCACAGCGCCATACCACAATTTCACATACTCAAACTCAAGTGTGACCGCGGCATTACAGTGATGATGTGGAGTCATGACACAAATATGGTTATTGTTATATTTATTGTCATCATTTCTGGTGTGAACGAACCTATGGGCTAAACTAAGAGCTGGGTTAAAATGTAATTTAAATTGAATGTAAAAAATTAACCCATTTTGAGGTTTGCCCTTATTTGGGTTAGGGTTATGGTTTGGGTTATATTAATACAACCCCAACTTTCTAGAGTGATGTTAGACACTTGTGGAAATGGTCATGACACAAATATGGTTATTGTTATATTTATTGTTATCATTTCTGGTGTGAACAGACCTATAGGCTAACCCAACAGCTGGGTTAAAATGTAATTTAAATTGAATGTAAAAAAATAACCAATTTTGAGGTTTACCCTTATTTGGGTTAGGGTTAGGTTTATATTACTACAACTCACACTTTCTAGAGTGATGTTGGACACTTGCGGAAATGGTCATGACACAAATATGGTTATTGTTATGTTTATTGTTATCATTTCTGGTATGAACAGACCTATGGGCTAACCCAACAGCTGGGTTAAAAGAGTAATTTAAATGTAATGTCAAAAATTAACCCATTTTTAGGTTTGCCCTTATTAGAGTTTGGGTTATGTTAATACAACCCCAACTTTCTAAAGTGATGTGGGACACTTGCGGAAATGGTCATGACACAAATATGGTTATTGTTATGGTTATTGTTATCATTTCTGGTGTGAATGGACCTATGGGCTAACCCAACAGCTGGGTAAAAGAAATGTAATTTAAATTTAATGTAAAAAATTAGCCCATTTTAGATTTGCCCTTATTAGAGTTTGGGTTATATTAATACAACCTACATAAAGGGATGCGGGACACTTGTGCAAATGGTCATGACACAAGTATGGTTATTGTTATGTTTATTGTTATCACTTCTGGTGTGAATGGACCTATGGGCTAACCCAACAGCTGGGTCAAAAAAGTCATTTAAATTGAATCTAAAAAAATAACCCATATTTACGTTTGTCCTTATTTAGGTTAGGGTTAGTGTTATATGAATACAACCCACACTATCTAGAGTGATGTGGGGCACTTGTGGAAACAGTCATGCACAAATATGGTCATTGCTATACTTATTTTCATTTCTGGTATGAACAGACCTTTAGAATTTAGTCTGAAAAGGAATCAGATACATTTGATCAGACACAGATTAGATGTCCAGATGATATGTATTTGATTTAATACTCTATTTGGAAATGAAAGGGGGGGGGGGGGGGGCATATTTTATGCGGGGTTTTGTGTGAAACAGACACAGTCGGTGTCAGATGCAAGTAAAAAACACCAGATTTTTCTTTTGCCAGTGTAAATTCAGCCAATTAAGAAATGCACATGATGTACAGTATGAATAGTTTTAATGTGTAAATGTTCAAGAGTCAAGCGTCTGCATCAGTATGTTTCTACACAGGCTTTTTGTTGCACATGAATGTGGGTGTTTAATATGCATATATAAAATACCCAACCTCACCTTTGGAAAGTGTGTGATTTGACTGCTGTAGGAGGGCATGATCAGCACAAATGTAACTTTGCTCCACTGCAGCACATCTCTAGGGTTACAATACAGACAGTGTTAATGTTCACTTCAGCTCCTGTGTCTCGTTTCAGCTTTATTTATTTTGCTCTGTTTCATTTTTATGTTTATCTTGTCATTGTAAAAACAAATGTATGTTTATTGAAGTAAATAAAGTTCATCATATCTATATATCTGTCTGTCTGTCTATCTATCTATCTATCTATCTATCTATCTATCTATCTATCTATCTATCTATCTATCTATCTATCTATCTATCTATCTGTCTGTCTGTCTGTCTGTCTGTCTGTCTGTCTGTCTGTCTGTCTGTCTGTCTGTCTGTCTGTCTGTCTATCTATCTAACTATCCGTCCGTCTGTCTATCCGTCTATCTACAGTATCCATCCACCCCTCCACCCATCTATCTATCTATCTATCTATCTATCTATCTATCTATCTATCTATCTATCTATCTATCTATCTATCTATCTATCTATCTATCTATCTATCTATCTATCTATCTATCTATCTATCTATCTATCTATCTATCTATCTATCTGTTTGCCTGTCTATCTATCTATCTATCTATCTATCTATCTGTCTGTCTGTCTGTCTATCAGTCCATCTGTCTATCTACAGTATCCATCCATCCCTCCATCATCAGTTTATCTATCTATATTACTTTATCTATTTGTATATCATTCTGTCTGTCGCTATTAATTTTTGCATCTTACATTTGAGTGATATCCCTTGAAATTGTTTAGTCAAAATAATTTACTAGACTTGAACTATATATATATATATATATATATATATATATATATATATATATATATATATATATATATATATATATATATATATATATATATATATACACACACAGCTGTTTATGCACGCGCGGACTTCAGAGGTCTGGGTCTGACGCACGCCACGGCGCTTCCTGGATTTCACCATTTCCGAAACGCGATTCATGCGAGAGTGATGGTCAGTGAGTCGCGCGGGTCTCTGGAGGATCATGTTGATTTTAATCGCACGGTTATTGTTGTTATTCATGACGGTGGTGTGGCTCATGGCGGAGGGAAAGGTAACTAACAGCTTTATACGTGTCCCTGACACAATCTAATGATTCATTCTACAACTTATTTAACTTTCATAAGTTTGTTTTGATCGTTATGAAACGCTTCATCTGAATAACACTAAACGAAAAACACGCTCGGAGTCTAATGTGTGTCGTTGAGATGAAAGTTGTGCTGATTTTCAGTTGTTTTGCTCCAGCGCTGTTGGAGTTTCCATGGTTGTGTCTCAAATTGAGTTGCTATTTGTGTATCACGTGCTAATTAGGATGCTTATTTTGGAAATCTGGAAAATGAAGTGTGTTGCCTACGTAGTCATCATTGTGGGTGTCAGAGAAGCATCATGGATTATGTCCACTGACTTCTGATTTGGATTTCATACACTGTAAATAATGCTGGGTTCCACATAAACAATGTGTGTTGGGACAACATAAAAGAATTAAGTTAGCTTAGTTTTTACAAATTTAAGTGGGTTGAACATAAAACAATTAAGTTGTCCCCCCAAAAAAACTCAAGAATTGTGTTGTTTCAGCTTAATTTAAATAAGTTGTTTGAAAAAACAGCATATTTTTTTGAGTGCAGGCGTGTTTTTTAGGCGTGAACTGTAATGTCAGGCCACGGGGGCTTCGGGGGGTTCGACCGACCCATCCCTCACTGACAAAGGTCCAGAATTTGTCCCTTACATGAGCTCATTTGTCCAATTTTGACTGCTATGCCATCATAAATAGTGAATATAACCCATCAGAAAAGGTTTTAAGACCAAGTGGAATCCTTCAGTGTGACTTCAGCTAATCAGTTTTGGCCAGTGCACACAATTATTTTTCATGAGTCCAACATCAGCTGTGCAGGAAAACATACAATCTGATGAAGCGAGGTCATCTTTCACTGCTGTATTGTTTTGAAATAGAGAAAATATTTTACAAGTAATTTTTATTCTAAATCTTGAAACAAAAAAAATCACCAATGAAAAGGTGTGAAGCACCAAAAACGGCCAATATTAAAATGAATTTGAATACTATTTTGGCTATTGTTGTTATCCATGATTTTTCAAATGTATTTTTTTGGTTATGATGACCATCCGACAATCTATTTAAGCTAAAATAGTGCTTGAAATATCACTAAAATGCAGTATTTAAGTCTCATAATTAAATAGTAGCTTAAATGAGGCCTAAAATTGCAAAAAGGTCCACATTTTGAGAAAAAGAACCACCCTTTTCACCAGGCTGGCTACGGGCCTGAGTGTACATACTTTCAGTGCAGTGGTCACTATTTGAATCTGACTGCCTATTTTGATGGTATTGGTTTGGGAATGACCTTAATACCTGCGTATTTGGAAATCATGATGCAAATTGTGCTTGCAGGCTATTTTTGGATGGGTTTTGGATTACAATGTAAGCTGGACATCATAAGTATTTCTATGAACGTGTGCCTTCACAACATTTTCATGTGTAATAAAAGAGATGCTGCCTATTTAAATGCAATTTTTGATGAAAGTTGTGCTGATTTTCAGTTGTTTTGCTGCAGCGCTGTTGGAGTTTCCATGGTTGTGTCTCAAATTGAGTTGCTATTTGTGTATCACGTGCTAATTAGGATGCTTATTTTGGAAATCTGGAAAATGAAGTGTGTTGCCTACATAGTCATCATTGTGGGTGTCAGAGAAGCATCATGGATTATGTCCATTGACTTCTGATTTGGATTTCATACACTGTAAATAATGCTGGGTTCCACATAAACGATGTGTGTTGGGACAACATAAAAGAATTAAGTTTTTACTTAGTTTTTACAAATTTAAGTGGGTTGAACATAAAACAATTAAGTTGTCCCAAAACAAAACTTCAAGAATTGTGTTGTTTCAGTTTATTTTAAATAAGTTGTTTGAGAAAACAGCATATTTTTTTGAGTGCAGGCTTGTTTTTTAGGCGTGAACTATAATGTCAGGCCACGGGAGCTTCGGGGGGTTCGACCGACCCACCCCTCACTGACAAAGGTCCAGAATTTGTCCCATACATGAGCTCATTTGTCCAATTTTGACTGCTATGCCATCATAAATAGTGAATATAACCCATCGAAAAAGGTTTTAAGACCAAGTGGAATCCTTCAGTGTGACTTCAGCTAATCAGTTTTGGCCAGTGCACACAATTATTTTTCATGAGTCCAACATCAGCTGTGCAGGAAAACATACAATCTGATGAAGCGAGGTCAACTTTCACTGCTGTATTGTTTTGAAATAGAGAAAATATTTTACAAGTAATTTTTATTCTAAATCTTGAAACAAAAAATGACCAATGAAAAGGTGTGAAGCACCAAAAACGACCGATATTAAAATGAATTTGAATACTATTTTGGCTATTGTTGTTATCCATGATTTTTCAAATGTATTTTTAAAATATTGCTTGAAATATCACTAAAATGCAGTATTTAAGTCTCATAATTAAATAGTAGCTTAAATGAGGCCTAAAATTGCAAAAAGGTCCACATTTTGAGAAAAAGAACCACCCTTTTCACCAGGCTGGCTACGGGCCTAAGTGTACATACTTTCAGTGGTCACTATTTGAATCTGACTGCCTATTTTGATGGTATCGGTTTGGGAATTACCTTAATACCTGCGTATTTGGAAATCATAATGCAAATTGTGCTTGCATGCTATTTTTGGATGTGTTTTGGAATACAATGTAAGCTGGACATCATAAGTATTTCTACGGGCCTGAGTGTACATACTTTCAGTGGTCACTGTTTGAATCTGACTGCCTATTTTGATGGTAGCTTTGGGAATTACCTCAGTACAACTGCGTATTTGGAAATCATGATGCAAATTGTGCTTGCATGCTATTTTTGAATGTATTTGGGAATTCAAAGCATGCTAGACATCATAAGTATTTTTATATACGTGTGCCTACACAACATTTTCATGTGTAATAAAACAGATGCTGCCTATTTACACATGATTTTTTGGAAATGAGCACCAATGCTGTATTTCTGGCATGTCCAAAAAATACCATGTAGGCAAATTACCGGGTTTTAAGTTAGTAAGTTGCAGTAAGTAGCCTACATGGGTGTTATTTTCAGTAAAATTGAGCATGGGAAATACCAAGTGACCTGCCTACATTTTAGGCATAATGCACGCCTACATAGACAGCAGGCAAAGTGTGATGAACATATTAATTATCTTAAAACCTGTGTGTCTATGCAGTGTATATAAGCAACATGTGCAAATCTAGTAAAATGTCTGCCTTTTAGGCATCTCAAAGCAAGTGCTGCCTATTTAGACAGAGTGCTGGCCATTTTTAGCATAAGCTCCTCCAATTAGACCACATCATAGAGATATGCTAAACCTAGCAATCCACCAACCTAGATGGTATATTTAGTGAATATCACAATGGAACAAACGTGGTTGCGTAGATGGCATCGTTAGACATGATAAAGCTTAAAATACTGCCTACGTAGACAGCATTATTGGACGTCTTTAGAAAGTGTGCAAGACATCATGGGTGTCTCTACAGAATATTTTTTATTCGTAACATGAGCAGAGCTGGGACTATATTTTGATCATATATGTTTCGATAACACACTTAAACATCTTAAAACATGACATACCACCTACAAAGACAGCATTTTGGGCCTCATCCCCTTACTTTAAACTGTAGGGTCATCCTACAAAAAAAGCAAGCTGCAAACTTAGATGGTATTTTTAATAAATATCACAATGGATCAAACGTGGCTGCGTAGACGGCATATTTAGGCAGCATAAAGCTTAAAATACAGCCTATGTAGACAGCATTATTGGACGTCTTTAGAAAGTGTGCAAGACATCATGGGTGTCTCTACAGAATATTTTTATTCATAACATGAGCGAAGCTGGGACTATATTTTGATCCTATATATTTAGATAACACACTTAAACATCTTAAAACATGACATACCACCTACAAAGACAGCATTTTGGGCGTGATATGAATAACACAGATATGATATGAATAACACAGCTTATGAGATAGCACAGCATTTTATGTATAACATAAGGAGAACTACCGATATCCCTACCTGAACTGTATCTTATGCTTCTTAAACAGTGTGCTGACTTTATAGACGTCATTTTGGCCATCATCACCTTACTTTAAACTGTAGGGTCATCCTCAATAGTAAGCAAGCTGCAAACCTAGATGGTATTTTTAATAAATATCACAATGGATCAAACGTGGCGTAGACGGCATATTTAGGCAGCAAAAAGCTTAAAATACTGCCTACATAGACAGCATTATTGGACGTCTTTATAAAGTGTGCAAGACATCATGGGTGTCTCTACAGAATATTTTTATTCGTAACATGAGCAGAGCTGGGACTATATTTTGATCCTATATATCTAGATAACACACTTAAACATCTTAAAACATGACATACCACCTACAAAGGCAGCATTTTGGGCATGATATGAATAACACTGATATGATATGAATAACACAGCTTATGAGATAGCACAGCATTTTCTGTATAACATAAGGAGAACTACCGATATCCCTACCTGAACTGCATGCTTCTTAAACAGTGTGCTGACTTTATAGACATCATTTTGGCCATCATCACCTTACTTTAAACTGTAGGGTCATCCTCAATATTAAGCAAGCTGCAAACCTAGATGGTATTTTTAATAAATATCACAATGGATCAAACGTGGCGTAGATGGCATATTTAGGCAGCAAAAAGCTTAAAATACTGCCTATGTAGACAGCATTATTGGGCGTCTTTAGAAAGTGTGCAAGACATCATGTGTGTCTCTACAGTATATTTTTATTCGTAACATGAGCGAAGCTGGGACTATATTTTGATCATATATTTAGATAACACACTTAAACATCTTAAAACATGACATACCACCTACAAAGACAGCATTTTGGGCATGATATGAATAACACAGATATGATATGAATAACACAGCTTATGTGATAGCACAGCATTTTATTTATAACATAAGGAGAACTACCGATATCCCTACCTGAACTGCATGCTTCTTAAACAGTGTGCTGACTTTATAGACATCATTTTGGCCATCATCCCCTTACTTTAAACTGTAGGGTCATCCTCAATAGTAAGCAAGCTGCAAACCTAGATGGTATTTTTAATAAATATCAGAATGGAACAAACATGGTTGCGTAGACGGCATATTTAGGCAGCAAAAAGCTTAAAATACTGCCTACATGGACAGCATTATTGGACGTCTTTAGAACGTGTGCAAGACATCATGGGTTGTCTCTACAGAATATTTTTAGTATAACATGAGGAGAACTACCGATATCCCTACCTGAACTGTATCTTGTGCTTCTTAAACAGTGTGCTGACTTTATAGACGTCATTTTGGCCATCACCCCCTTACTTTAAACTGTAGGGTCATCCTCAATATTAAGCAAGCTGCAAACCTAGATGGTATTTATTGTGATCGGTAAACATCGGAAAAAACGTGCCTAGCTATATCGGCCATTAAAGTACTATTTACAGCATGAGCAAGACATCATTAGGGGGTATTCAAGTAACCTATTTTTAGCGTCATTGGTCTAGTCGAAACGTGTTTACTATCTAAATGATAAGCATGAAATTAACCAAGCGAACTGATTGTAAAGGTTGATTTTTGCTCACAATTTTAGCCTCAAAACCACAGCCTGTTTTAACACCGCATAAGCTCCCTAGATATGCAGCTCTTTAGATAATAAGACGCAGCCAACCGGTATAATGTCAAGTTGTTCTTGTGGTTGAGATTGAGAGGGTGGGGGAGTTCACATATGCATCATAGCTAAACCAAAACACGTCCGCGTACTTTACCAGTATGAAGGTAATGCAATCTGGGTGTGCAGGCATGTTTCTTTCGTTTGCATTTCAAAAGTGACACTGCAGGTTCCACTTGCTTTACCTGCTGTAGTCTACTTGCCAACTGTAGATTATGGGGAAATGAACTGTTTAGAAAGGTGCTGTATGTAAGTTTAGGACTCCTCTAAATCATAAAAACGCAATAATATGTTTGCATGCATATTTAATAAACATGCTGAGTGAACATAGGTGAAAAACAGTGTTTAAAGTTAGCATGAACGGGGCGTTGTAGAGACTCATTTCAGTATGTTGATGTACCTAATGAGTAGGGGGCGGGGCTTGCTTTTGCCTGTCGTCCTGCATGGCGAACTTAACAATTAGAGAGGGTATTAATATGTAGTTATTATGGAAACTCTCAGGTTGACGTCAACAGAAGGAGCCACTCCAAATGCAGAAGCAAATGAGCAGACTTTCATTCAAGATTACCAAAACAAGGTTTTTTTTTCAGTGGTTACACTTGGACGATCAATTATTCACCTTAATAATAACAATATGAGCTAGCAAAATAAACATTGTACATTTTCATTTCAGGGGTCTGTTTTTTCCAACACAATCTCACGGTAATTCATAAATTTTTGATTTAGTGGCTAATTCGTATGAATTCGTACGATCTAATTCGTACAATATAGAATGATTTGCTCATCCCCAAATGACGGTTGAGTTTAGGGGTGGGGTTAGGTGCCACGCCTCCTTTTTAAAATCGTACAATTCCATACGACTGAACTCGTACGAATTCGTACGAATTAGCCACTAAACTGACAAAACGTAAAATACTTACGTTTTCTCGTGTGATCAGGCTGTTTTTTTCATACCTCACTTAAATGATCTAAGATAATTTGGCAGATCTGGGATCTTTAATCTTGATAATTGATCTCTGGCTAATTTGGTTCTTCAAATAAGTTTGTGAATCAGATTAAAATGTCTGGATGAACTGATCTGAGATCGCTGTGTGTGTTGTGAAGGACACATCTATCTATCCTTGAAATCATGATCAGCAATGCAATGATTGGCTGACAGCACCGCAGCGTAATGACATCTGATCATATTAAATTATCTATGCGAGCAAAATTACATCAAATTAGCAGTAAACAGTTTGTTAAATATAATAACTTTCCACATTTGTTGTGAGCTGCAGGCTTAACACTTTCAGTATTTCGTCATTTTACTTCGTTTTACATATTAAGTGGATTTTCTTTATTATAGTAACCTATAGGCCTATTTGAGTTTCTTAATCGGTGTAAAAAATAACTAACTTAAATAAACTTTTGCAAAATCACCGTCATATTAGCTGTCAAAACATGTACATGTTTTAAATTAAAAAAATTAAACAAACAAACAAACAAACAAAAAACAGTCTAATGTTGTGCATGGCTATTATTATACACAAATTGTAAAAAAAGCTGTTACCTTAAAATAGTACGCATTTGTATCTAAAAAGTCCATAATATTAAACATTCTCTTTGAACCCCTTGGGGATAGAACCCCCCCGTGACAGTTTTTGTACTTTTATTTCGGAGAACAGGGGTCTGTTACTCAATCAACTGGATTTGGTTATTGACGATTTGACACGATCCAGGATCGCTTCGTTCTTTAAAACTCATCTGAGAGTTGTTGTCATAGCAACAGTTCTGGTAGCTCAAATCTGCTCGGGAGTAGGCTCATTTCATTTAAACTGGATTAGATCGGGTCAGTTCAAGCAAAGGTGATAGTGAAAGTATACCAAATGCTGGTATTTTCTTACCGTAGTAGTTATATACACTTGGGAAATTAGTATATATAATGTTTATTTATATATATATATATATATATATACATACAAACACCGATTAAGAAACTTGAGTGGGCCTCGGCTACTATAATAAAGAAAATCTTCTCTAAATATAGAAATAAATACATTGTTATACATTGAAATACATGATGAATACTCTTGACACATGAAAGTGTAAAGCCTGCAGCTCACACCAAATGTTGAAAGTTATTGCGTATCATATTTAACAAACCGTTTACTACGAATTTTATATAATTTTGCTCATCTGGATAATTAAATATTAATCGGATGATGTCATTACGCTGCTATGCTGTCAGCCAATCATTGCATTGCTGATCATGATTTCGAGGATCGATAGATCTGTCCTTCACAACACACACAGTGATCTCAGATCAGTTCATCCAGACGTTTTAATCTGATTCACAAAGTTGTTTGAAGAACCAAATTAGCCAGAGATCAGTTACCAAGATTAACAGATCCAGGATCTGCCAAATCTCCCTCATTTAAGTGAGGAACGAAAAACGGACCCCAGATTGCGTAAGTTTAATTTCTATATATTTTTTTAACTATTTACTATTTTCTCAAGTGTATAAAACTACTACTGTAAGAAGATTTGGTACATACTCTCAGCATCACCTTTGCTTGAACTGACCTGATTTAAACCAGTTTAAATGAAATGAGCCTACTCCCGAGCAGATTTGAGCTACCAGAACTGTTGCTATGACAACAACTCTCAGATGAGTTTTAAAGAACGAAGCGATCCTGGATCATGTCAAATCGTCAATAACCAAATCAGCAAATTAAGTAATCCACGTACGAAGAACAGAACCCAGGCAGACTTTGGCCCAATCACAATTTTATTTTTGTACCCCTTCCCTTCCCCTTGCCTTTGGCCCTTAAAACAGAGTGTGAAGGTGAAGGGCTTCAAAATTTACCACTAAGTAATGGGACACCACTACAGCACCCGCACACATCATCATATGTCGTCGCGATCTCTTGCTTCATATGAGATCGACGATGGCGACTGCTGTAGTTAATCCAGTTGCTTTATTTTTTTGGTATTTATCTTCATGAAATCACTGAAGGCAACAATGTCATGTTATCATGACAGTCTAATGTGGCAATAAGATTGTAGCTGTACTGTGCATTTACACCGTATATATTAAATATATTAAAACATGTGCTTGTTTGTCGTAAGAATTCGTAATAATGACAGAATTTGTGCATCTCCTTCAGGGTGCATCCGACTTCGGGGTGCAGCCATGCTGCCTTTGTGGCTGGTGTATTTTGGGAAACTTTTGTACCCCTTTGTGTCGAGTGTGGTCCTGAAAAATCTCTATTTCGAGGGCTATCTACCCCATCCCCTTAGCCCTATGCTAAGGGGTAGAATTGGGATTAAGCCTTTAAGTCCGTCATGTTCCGTTTTGGAATGTCTTTGTTTTGGTCTCTATAACCAGCCCACTACAAGTTTACCCAAATATATTTTGCGACCTCCCAAGGAAAGTAGCGACCCTCGAAATGAGATTCAAATTTAGATCCATAAAAATACACAAGGGGTGGCTCAGTGGGTAGCGCTGTCGCCTCACAGCAAGAAGGTCGCTGGTTCGAGCCTCGGCTGGATCATTTGGTGTGGAGTCATTTCTGTGTGGAGTTTCCCATGTTGGAGTGGGTTTCCTTCGGGTACTCCAGTTTCCCCCACAGTTTGTAACAAACTTGGTCGGTGCTGAGAGGCATGAGAGTGTTTACAAGTGTCGAGTCTCGTGGAGGAGCTCCAGATGGAAAGTTTTGTTTTGTGTTTGCCTCATGATTAAAGTTGTTGCACGTCCGCCAGCTCCCGCCTCAAAATGAGCGAGTTTTAGCTACTAATACGTTAGGGTAGCGTTCAGAAAAAACAAAACACCCACAAAGAAACCCATTGCAGCTAGCATTTCGGAAGTGTTATTGTGTGCAGAGCAACACAAACAGCACACAGAAGTATCAATGCACCGCACAAGGCATGTGCCGTGGGTCACGTTGATCACTCGACGCAGGAGTATAATCCAGCCTTTAGAAACTGCAGACTAAAGAAAGCTGAATGCATCTGGCAATCTGATTGCAACATTTCAGGGTGTTTAAAAAAGCAGTATGTGCATGCACTTTGTATGCAGTGAGTTGCTGGAATCATCTCAGACTGATTTACAAGGGCACAGAGACTGTAAATGAGAAGCACTCAAGCTCTGCTCTTCAGGAAGTCTGCTGGCCTGTATATGTAGGTCGTTTCCCAGTAACACGCAGCAATTTCCTGAGCACTCATCACTTGTCTTAAACAATGCCTGTGGTTTTAGAGATGATGCAGTCATTTTTCGTAACATCTAATCGGTGATCTGCGGATGTACTTCTGCCTCTGAAATCTTCACAAAGAGATTTTTTTTTTAATTTGGAAGTTGACTGATCTCAGATGATCTGTTTTCAGTTGTATATGAGTCATTCGTCAGTACTTGCCACATGAATCGAGCGTGATGCTTGATTGCAGCAGATTAAACCATTCTGTGCAATTTGGTCTGTGGCAGAAAGTGCAATCCTCCATGTGACTTCCTTTAAAAGATGCTCAGATCAGTAATGCTGCTGATATACGGGCTGCAGGCTCGTGTTTATCAGGGATTCAATCATTTGAGGCTTCACGCTGAGATTGCTGAAATACTGTGGTCCATAATGTGGAATGGGTTTTGCGAGGATGCTTGTTTGACCTGAGTGATTGCTTCTTTTGTTTCTAAGGAAGCTGTGAAAATATGCTCAGTGTAGCTCATCATTCATTCAATTTCTTTTCGGCTTAGTCCCTTTATTAATCTGGGGTCACCACAGCGGAATGAACCGCCAACTAATCCAGCATTTGTTTTATGCAGCGGATGCTCTTCCAGCTGCAACCTATCACTGGGAAACACATACACACTTATTCACACACACACATATACTACGCACGATTTAGCCTACCCAATTCACCTGTACTGTACACGAACGCAGGGAGAACATCCAAACTCCACACAGATACGCCAACTGACCTAGCCGAGGCTCGAACCAGCAAATTTTTTGCTGTGAGGTGACAGCACTACCTACTGCGCCACAGCTTTGCCATAGCTCATCATGCTAAAATAAAATGTAATGTTCTCCACTTAACTGTGTAATCCACATGAACGACGAGGCTTTATTCGCCCTCCATTGTGGGAACCCCAGAATTATTAGGAGCTGCCCAATACCCCCCAACCCTCCACTCTTCACTTTGTCTGTGACATAAACACCTCCATCACTCTTCACTTTTGTCTACAACATCCCACCCCCCTTGCGACCCCCACCTCCCCACACTTAACTTTCATCTGTGACACAACAATGCCCCCGGCTCCGCTCTTTACTTTCGTCCATGACAACTCGCCTCCCCCCGGTTTTCACTTTCATCTGGAGCACCATCGAAATGTTGTCATAGGGCCCGTCCGGCCAGCGGTGCCTCTGTTTGTAGACATTTTAATGAGACTGTGCTGAAATAAGCCCAAATTTAGAAATATGAACAATCAAAAATAACAAGTTATTTAATTCTGAATATATGACTTACAGTGAAATGTAGCAGAATAAATATACCAATGAATATATCCGCTCGACTGAGTGCACTCGTTTAATTGTTTATTTATTTAAAAAGGGAATAATACTGCTTGTGAAGTTAGGGAATCATTTTAGAAGTTTAAGTCATTTTAATAAAGCTGGTAGGATTGAGCTGGTATCGTTAATGTCCACATGGTATAAAATGAATGTGATGTTATCTGGAATTATTTTTAGTTGAGCAAATGTGCAAATTAAAATAAATAAAAATGAAATAAGCAATCTTTTATCGTGTTCGGTGGGACTTCAACAGTATTGAAGTACAGAAATTCAATAATCAAATGTAAAATAACACTGCGTATTTTATTGTATTAAATAATAAACACGATTAACCTTTGTTAAAGCAGCAAACTTTAACATTTCTTGTGCCCAAATGGTTTAAATTGACTTGCAATTGTACAGTCGAGCAATTCCAGTGTTATTGATATGACATTTGCCGTAAAATCTCAAAACATGAATTGACAGAGGAAGTATATATGTTAACATTATATTGAAACATCTCTTTATATTTTTCAAAACAACTAGCCGCAGAGTTACGGGAGCAGAAAAACATCAATCTGTAAACATTATTAAAATTTAAATGAGGAAAATAAAGATGCGTCATGGGTGTGACAAAAAAAGTCTGGAAGTTTACAGTACATTGTAGAAATTCTGTGAATTAAGCCGCACAAGCCTAAAGATCCGATGCTAATCAAAAGGAGAAGAGTTGGCTCACTATAGAACAAACATGATTGATCTGATTTGACATTTTTGCATTTATGAGGGAAAAGCTTCGTTATGAATGTGACGTCTCTCTGTTATGGATGTGACGTCTCTCTGTTATGGATGTGACGTCTCTCTGTTATGGATGTGACGTCTCTCTGTTATGGATGTGACATCTCTCTGTTATGGATGTGACGTCTCTCTGTTATGGATGTGACGTCTCTCTGTTATGGATGTGACGTCTCTCTGTTATGGATGTGACATCTCTCTGTTATGGATGTGACGTCTCTCTGTTATGGATGTGACGTCTCTCTGTTATGGATGTGACGGATGTGAAATTGCAATTTGTGTGATTTTGGTAAATCAAATATAATTGTTTGAAAACACTGACAGAGACATTTTTGAGTATGTTTAAAGCACTGTAAAATACAAGCCTACACAAAAAAAATGCAGAAACGTTTTGGTGAAAACTTAATTATTTTCATGGCAAGGTTGACAATTGGATGGAATTGCTCAGTCACAGTCTTTAAAACACATCCAAATAAAAGTCTTTCATATTATTAGTGTTTTTTGGTTATTATAATCCCAATTAGACATTGCAGATCCTGTAATGTGACTATAACAGATACTTACATTGGGATATCGATGCTGAAACGATATACTGTGCAGCCCTAGTTTACACACAGCTACCCAGAACCACCTTTTAGGTGAAAAGGGGCACCGTTTAAAAACGCACAGCTAATAGGCCTACTTGCATTTTGGTCTCTCTGCTCTTCACGCGAGGATGCTGGGATCTGTGGAAATTCTGTGAGATTCCGAGAGTTTCTTAGGAAGTCTTCATGTCGTGTGCGTGGAGTTTGCGTCGCAGATTTGAGGATCCATCGAGGCATGAAACTATACTGAGCTTAAATTTCTGGAAAGAGAACAGACTTGGAGATCAGTACAGAAACAATTTATGATCCTCTGGGAGTAACCTTCTGCATTTCTGCATGAAGATTCTGGAGCGGTATTGAGTTTAAGATGTTGGTCAGGTCACGCCCACTCTCTCCTGACTGACCAGTGGTTTAAGAGAGCTTCTTGGGCTTCAGACTAATTGGTGTCGAGGATTGTAAGTCATTCTAGCAGTCCTCTCCTCTTGAGAGTAGTTAAATGTTTTATTTATAAAATGAAAAGGAAAAATAGTTTCTAACAATGAGTAGTCTCTTGTTGGCCTGTTTATCAGAGCCCATCATGGAACAAACAATATATAAGCCTTGAAAATTATGCAGATACTTAATATTTATTGATATTAAGCTAATGATGATAAGCTAAGTGCATTGGTTACAATTTTAATGTTAAGTTTGCAATCTGTTTGAAGAATTGAACAGAGTGGAGGAACTATAACGTCACCTTGTAGGCCAATCGGCTGCTAGCAAAAAACTGGTTCCCTCGATAAAATCCCCATAGGATTTTCTCATAGTCTTTTCGAAGATTGCAAATAATAAGCTCTGTGTTCAAACACTGTTCATTACACTTACATGTTTTGTCCAGCTGGATAATCCTCACACGATAATATAACTTTTAGCACTTTTTGATCTTAGATGCAAACGCAACAACTAAAAAGCTAACATTAGGCTATAAACGGACTACACTGCCCTCGGGGCGCTTTCCTGTGACGTCAACATCACCCTGCTAGATGACTTTTCAAGCTTATTTTAAGAAATATGGTCCATGACAAAGATTTACTCTCTTGGTTTATTATATTATAATCCTACGTGCTTTTTGGATGTTTTTTACGTAGGAAATACATTTTATTTTGCTTTACAGTTGATGTTAAAGTTTTAAAACTGTTTGTATAAATGTGCCTACATAGTATTATCATAAGACACATTTAAATAAGTCTATCGCTCACGCGCAAACAGCCCGCTTACCTTAGTAATAGTCGACAGAAATAAGGTGTGAGGGACAGCTATCAAAGCGCACCACACAGCGCCATGCATTTTAGAATTCTAAACATAGGTTTCTATCAGGGTACCAACACCGGCTCCGCAATTCAGTGGCTGTCGGCGGTGCCCAGCCACGACTCAGGACACTGTTCATATTCCTGCCATGCCACAGAGCGCAATCTGATTAGTTTCATGTTAAATATCATGCGAATGTGCGCGTCTGGTGTGTGATACTTTTAACTGTCATGTGCGCGCCGTGTTGCTGCCCCGAGCGGCGCTTCTGGTGTGCAACCTGCTTTACAGTCTTTAGAAATGTCTACACACAATATGAATTCCCTATTCGAAAAATACTACAAACAATAAAATAGTATTCATGAAAATTCTTAAATACCAGACAAAATGCAAATGTCCAACGCAAGCGGGCTGCGTTCCAGACCAGTTCAGCTTGATGACATATAATGTCTCCAACACTGCCTGTAGTCCCATTTAGCAACTTGATAGTAGCTGTCTTTTTTTAAATAGCGTAACCGAATAATAAATCAAGAGTGTGACGTAACTGATGTCTTTTCTGTCATAAAATAAAACGTGAAAGTATCTTGAGTTTGTGTTAGACACAAACCTTATTTAAGCAATTTAACTGAAATTCCATTTAAATTACTCATTGACTTTGGGACGAGGGAACCGGAACTGCTAAAATGCTAACTCGCTTCCGGGTTTTTGCATACAAATTGATGTCATAGTTCCTCCACTCTATTATAATAGATGTTTTTGATGAATTTACATGGTTTTGACCACCAGGTGTCGCTAGCGTGGGCTGTTTCAAACATTGAATCATTTTGCGAAGCAATAGGTTCAGTTGTTTCAATGCTTTAAAAAGCTTTGTTTATTTCATCGCTAATAGAACATTCATTCATTTTCTTTTCAGCTTAGTCCCTTTATTAATTTGGGGTCACCACCGCAGAATGTCGGCAGCTAGCTCTCTGCAACTCTCACATGGTCACCCACTGAAGCTAAGCAGGGCTGCGCCTGGTCAGAACCTGGATGGAAGACCACATAGAAAAGCTGGGTTGCTGCCGGAAGGGGGCGCCAAACCTGCGGTCTGTGTGGGTCCTAATGCCCCAGTATAGTGAAGGGGACTCTATACTGATCTGTAAGCGCCGTCTTTCAGATGAGATGTTAAACCGAGGTCCTGACTCTGTGGTCAATAAAATCCCAGAATGTTCTTCGAATAAGAGTAGGGGTTTAACCTTGCGTCCTGGCCATCCTGGCCCACTGGCCTCTGTCCATCATGGCCTCCTAACCATCCCCATATCATAGTGGGCTTCATCGCTCTTTCTCCTCTCCACCAATCAGCTGGTGTGCGGTCTGGTGCAATATGGCTGCCGTCGCGTCATCCAGGTGGATGCTGGCTTGCTGCACACTGGTGGTGGATAAAGAGATTCCCCCCAATGTGTAAAAGCGCTTTGAGTGCCCAGAAAAGCGCTATATGAATGTAAGGAATAATTATTATTAATGAACCGCCAACTTATCCAGCATATGTTATACGCAGTGGATGCCCTACCAACTGCAACCCATCACTGGGAAGCACTAATAGAAGAGTATTTTATATTTTGCTGACTTATGCACTTATCACTATTGTATTGATGAAATCGTGTGCTGTGTGTTCATGCTAATGATGTCACATACATTTGATTTCTGGTTTAGTTTTACGGAAAATGTGGAAACACAAAAGATGCTTTAATATGTTGTGTTGTTTTATCAGACCGCACAGAGCAGCGTTATAACTGAAGCCTGTTATGTATTTAGTGTGATAAAACAACGCTGGTTCTTCTCTATGTGATCATGAGCTGAAGAATTGTAAATGGTGGACTGTGGCATAATAAAAGCTCTGCTGCTTCCGTGTCATGCTCAACTCGTCCATCGAGATGATTTCTGCAGGAGTCCTTTAGGTTGATGAAGACCACAACTCTCATGATTACACACTAAGTCACTGCATCATCAAACGGTGCCTTTGTTTGTTGTGAACCCGCCCTCTAGTGGTGAAAAATCACACACTGTGCTAGGATTGTCACGATACTGGAATTCGGTACTAATCTGTAGTGAAATTTTAAAAACGTCCATTTCCCACGAACATTTGAGCGCGTTCTCAAACACTTTACTGAGTGTAACCACAGATACAGTGACACTGGAGCATTTTAAAGCCACGATTCATCAGCGGATCGTTCATATGTCAGCTTATAAACAAACCAGCTGATCGAAAAGACTTTGAAACGCTCTAGTGTTTCTGTATCTGAGGTTACGCTCAGAAACAGTGGTGAGTTTAGTGAACTGATGACCTTCACGGCCAATCACAGTCATTTCTGTTGAGCACGTGAACACAATGGCCAATCAGCTCGGTTTAAAAGCGTGCTTAACATCGCTCAAATGTTAGCGGGGAATGGAAGTTTTTAAAATTCCAGTATCAATTGGTACCACATTCCAGTATCGTGACAAGACTATACTGCCATTAAGGGTAAAATGTGACTTGATATATGTTTTGGAAATCAAACAATAACCAAATAGTACTTTACATGCCACCATATTCATATCATTATATAGCCTGTTTCATATAGTATATTTTGTGTGGTCAAACAGAAAACAGATAAACAAATGCTGTATGAGCAGTCAGAAAAGTTCCCGGTGTTTAACAAAAGTCCCTTGCTTTTCCTCTGTACTGTTTGTCTGCTCTCCCGATCTGAGTTTCCCAGTCATGATTGTTTTATTTTCCCACACTAATTTGCAGATTATTTAACTAGTTAACAGTCATTTCCGTCTAATTTCACTTCTGCTTTTGTTTTGCTCCGTCATAACTGTTCATTTGGAGTTCTGCAGTCTTGAGTTTGTCTGCAGAGCTCTCAGGATATGCTCAATCTGAAGGTCATTGCAGGACAGGAAAAAAAAACAACAAAGGAATCTTTTGTCTTTGACATCCTGCATTGAATGACCCACTTTGACCATTCATATTGGTTTCCACTGTATAAATGCAGAGCGTGTGGTTGGCTTTTTACTGCGTAGGTTAAAGGAGAGTAGTATCTCTTGTAAATAGGTCTTCATTCTGTCGTTTTCCTATAGATGGGTTTGACAATGTGATGCAATGTTTTTGCAATCTTTTCAGATTTTGTGCGTAGTGTTTTAGTGTTTGATTGTGATTTAGATGGAAATTTATGAATGGCAAAATAGGGATTTTATTTTACAATACTTGTTTCACTCTAAGAAAGACTGGGTTGTTTTTTGTGATATTTTATTTTATTTAACATTTATAAGATATTTAACAAAAACAGCACAATACCAATAAAAAGAAGAAGAAAAAACAGTACAGTATAATTGACATTATCCCCCCCCCCCCCCCCCAATGAGGGATCGTCTCAATTACCAAGTATTCCTACATATATACACACAACATATGTAGCATAAACATAAACATATAAAATAAGATGACAATATTCACTTTTAAAAGAAGTCAGTGTCATGAATATAAAAGTTAGAGATGAAAATTTACAAAATTAAAATGCTCAATTCCCAAGAGTCTTAAGATAGGTCCCCATGTGGTTTACTGGGTTGTTTTAACCCAACGTTGAGTCTAATATAGACAAACCCAAAATTGGGATAGTTTTTTCAATTTAATTGATTAATTTATTATTTTCCTTTGGCTTAGTCCCTTTATTCATGAGGGGTCACCACAGCGGAATGAACCGCCAACTTAACCAGCATATGTTTTACTCAGCGGATGCCCTTCCAGGTACACCCAGTACTGGGAAACCAGTTCAATTTAAATTACACCATTTAATTCAGTGGTTGAGTTTGTCCATTTTTGACCCAACATTGTGTTAAAACACCTCAATATTTTCAGAGTGTTGGTTGGATATTTTTAGTTTCATTGTAAAGTTATTCTAATGCACCTTTGGATAATCAATACAGGGCATGAAATAGAAAGTCTGAGGCATTTAATATATAGAGCCAGCAACATCTGTGAGTTGGGGAAATCAAGTTATTCAAATAAAGTGAGGTGTATAAAATGAGTGTTTATTTTTGGTTCTATCATCACTAGAAATAAGTTCATTAATTGATGAAAGCTTGCAGAAGTGTAGTGTTTCTGTTAAACGATAATGACTTGATATCATCCAGATAAGTTAGCTTATATGTCACTAGATCAAAGGTGCCCGATCCTGTTCCGGGAGATCTACCTTCCTGCAGAGTTCAGCTGCAACCTTGATCAAACACACCTGTCTTTAAATACCAAGTGCTCCTTCAGATCCTACTTAATTAGTTCATGTGTGTTTGATCAGGGTTGGAGCTGAACTCTGCAGTAAGGTAGATCTCCAGGAACAGGGGCTGTTTCTCAATATGCGTTCTTCAGCAGTCTTGCGTCCTCGTGTTCTCGTGTAACGTCATCATCATCCGCCAAAGTTCAGTTCCAAAACTCAAGACTGCAAGAACAGAGGACGCGTAACACTTCCAGGATGTGTTCTTGATATCAAGGATGCATCGATGCAGACTTGAGCACCGAACTCGCTCTAAAAGTCCCAGAAGTCACTGCGACGGGGAAGCACAGCATATTTTATATAGATTTATTATTAAAGTTCAGAGATATAACTTATTTGTCTCTGAAGTTTCCCTAAATGAGATATTAGCTGCGTCCCAAATAGGACACTATGCACTTATGTAGTATGTACTTATGCACTTACACACTCAACAGCAAAGTATCTGTATGTACTGTAGTGTCGTCCCAAATGGAACACAGATGTTTTTTTACTAAGCGGAAATTCAAACCGTTTCCCTGATGTGAAATAAATGACCAAAGTACCAAATAATACCTGTCATGATTATAACCACATTGACCATCGGGAGGCGCTATAATCACTCTCGTAGGAGAATTTTGCTTTCACAATATAAAATAAGTAAAGTTATCCAACATGTGTACCTGATCGCTCTGCCTCTTCAACTATGTGAGCAAACCAGCGGGTGTGTGAACCAGTTGAGTGTGTGAAGTGTCCATCATTCCACACTTCATTTTACCGGTTGAATGAGTGCATCATCTAGTTAATTAAGGTGCACTTATTATTATTAGAGTTTTCGGTGTGAACGCACTACTTACACTATTTATACTACAAAATGGCGTAGAATAGTGTATAAATATACGATTTGGGATGCACCTGATGAAAGTAAACATTACCATGAAAATCTTAAAGGCGTAAACAGAAGGTTGTTTATTTGCTAAATTTGTATTAATTAGTTTTATTTGTATTGTGCAAATTAAATTTGTACGTTTTTTGTGCATGTTATATATATATTGAAAAGGGGAAAACAATAAATCGCTGTATGAATGCTGTAATGTTTAAATAAAATTTCCATTAAAAATACGGGAAGGTCATGTGACCATCAGGAAGAACGCAGCATCTCATTTCTCACAGCACGCGTTCTCTGTTCTCGCGGACTCCTGAGTTCATTCTTCCGAGGTGACCTAACAAGACCAGTCTTCATAAGAACACGAGTCTGTTCTCTGCTTTCTTGGAATTGAGAAAGAGCCAGGATTTGGCAACCCTGTGCTAGATACTGAGCCTCTCTGTAGGTGATGATACGTGGGGCAACTGTAATGTGGGTCAATGATGTCAAATTTGGGAAACCAGGTGGGACATGGGTCAACTAATTAGGTCAGCAGGATCTAAAAGATTCTCAATAGCTAAACTACATCACACATGATTGCCGGGCTGCATTGTTTAAAAAGTTTCCCTGTTTATCGTAACCCTACGACACTGTTTACACCTGGTATTACTGGTAAAACCTCTGAATGTGGTTGAAAGTGGTCAAACTCAAAACCCCAGCATTTTAACATCCGTCTATTTGTAGTTCATCTAGGGCTGGGGGGTTATGGGCAAAATAAATAATATCACAATTGAGAAAATGTTTATTTGGAAATGTTGAAGGGGACCTGTTATCCCTATATTTACAAGATGTAAAATAAGTCTCTGATGTCCCTAGAGTGTGTGTGTGAAGTTTCAGCTCAAAATACCACACAAATAATGTTTTACAACTCTTTGAAAGGTGAGGTGTCACCATAGCATCAGATTCAAAGCTCTAATGGCGGGCAGCTGCTTCTTACTAAGAGCTGTCTATGCTAATGAGGGAGAGATTGTCACTAGTGGGCGGGGCTTTCCCCCTCTGATGACACATGCAAAGGGAGAATGTCAATCAAAGTGTTTCTTTATCAAGTGTGATTATAAACAATATAATTACTTCATTTTTACCGTTAAAAGCTGGTAATATTCACAGACTCTTGCCACACAACTGTGTTTACATCTCTAATAATAGTGATTTTTGCATAATAGGTCCCCTTTAACTGATTTCACACTACAGCAGAAGATAGAATCAACTCACCTAATATAAATATTAACTGGTGAAAATATTAGTCCTCTTGATAATGTCCAAAAATAAGTGTAGTATGTTGAACACTTCAACACTCGTAGCTTTGCTCGTGTAGCGGAAGTGGAGGAGCTATTGGGTGCTGAGGTTGGATTCATTCATTTATTGTGGATTGTGCAAGCAAAATTCTCCTACGTTAGTGATTATTTCACATCCCAAACGTAAATGCGGGACTATGTAGTAGTTTGGTCATTGACTTCACTTATTTGGCACCTGTTAAACGTCGAGTGGGAAACAGTTTAAATTTCCATTTGGTAAAAAAAGGTAGTGATCCATTTTAGAGCCGACACAAAACTCGTATGCTACGCGGTTGAGTGTATGAACGTAAATTGTGCCATTTGAGATGTATCTACTTGTAGGTAATCTTGTGCATCACGGTTACGTTCGTCTTTCACTATATACCCAAGCAGTGGCGTCATTGGCTTCTCTGGGAAAAGACACACAGTTGTAAATGGTGACAATATAAGGAAGTGGTGCGCACTGTTGCGTTCACAAGACACATGTCCAAATATCAGTTCCTGATAATGCAGGGAAAATGT